>NC_133471.1:22513176-22658176 GCF_048565385.1 Saimiri boliviensis
AAAAATGAGAACACAGACGTGTTCACTGCGGGCACGTTCCTGGGAAACGGAGGCCGATTCCGCTGGAAACGCCTCGTTCTGTTTCCGAGACGTGATGTTGGGGTTCGGACGGCGCCGTCGATGCTGACAGACGTGGGGCCAGACGCTCCCCGTCCTGAACACACCCCATGAACGTTTCTTCCAGGACCCATCGGATGTCACCGTGTCTAAGGAGACACGGACAACGAAGCTGAGGAGTCAGGGGTGTCACCCGGCCGTTCCTCTGGCCCTGGCACGGGGACCCCAGAGGGCTGTGTGACCCGCAGACGAAAGTCCGGGTGTCTCGCCTTTGACGCTGTAGCTGAGGACACCCAGGCAGACAAGTTCAGTGGGAAAAAGGGGTCGCTTTGGGCCAAAAGGCGCCCCCACATCCAGAGACAGGATGATGATGATTTCAGTTGGATTCTGGCAGTAGGACGGGGACTATGTGTTTTTGCGATGGCGTCTCGCTCTGTGGCCCCGGCTGCAGTGTCATGGTGCGATCTCAGCTCGCGGCAGCCTCGGCCTCCCGGGTTCAAGCGATCCTCCGGCCTCAGCCTCCCGAGTCGCCGGGATGACAGGGCGGCCGCCACCACGCCCGGCTCATTTTGTATTTTTAGTAGACACGGGGGTTTCAGCACGTTGGCCAGGCTGGTCTGGAACCCCCAACCTCACAATCCACCCATCCCTGGGAGCACGGGTGAGACCCACTGAGTCTGACCCAATTGAGTATTTGTCATCTGACAAATAAAAATGGTGTCTATGGATGACACCCCACATTGTATCCCCTGGGGATCGGGGTGCAGAGCAGCTGATTCCCCAAGGCATCGGTTCGCAGACTGACCCGTTCGTCTCTGCCGGGCGACAACACCTATCACGCGTTCTCTTGGCGATCTTTTATTTTTTTTTATTTTTATTTTTATTTATTTTCTGTGTGTGTGAGACGGAGTTTCGCTCTTGTTGCCCAGGCTGGAGTGCAATGGCGCGATCTCGGCTCACCGCAACCTCCGCCTCCTGGGTTCAGGCAATTCTCCTGCCTCAGCCTCCCGAGTAGCTGGGATTACAGGCACGCGCCACCATGCCCAGCTAATTTTTTGTATTTTTAGTAGAGACGGGGTTTCACCGTGCTGACCAGGATGATCTCGAACTCCTGACCTCAAGTGATCCACCCGCCTCGGCCTCCCAAAGTGCTGCGATGACAGGCGTGAGCCACCGCGCCCGGCCCTGAGATAGTGTATCTCTTGTAGAAATAAAAAAAAAATAAAATAAAAGAATCGATACATCGTAATTAACTGTCGCTGCTGGGGCTGCCACTGAGCGCAGGTATCCGCGACACCACTGTGGAGACGCCTCAGAAACTTAAAAAAACGGACCGATCTTGTGCGTCATCTCCGGGCATTGAGGCCTGTGCCATGCCTTGGCTCCTGGGAGTGGAATGTGGCTCTGAACAGAGACCAGGGAATACTATACGGCCAGGAAAAAGAACAAGGTCATGTTCTTTGCGGGAAGGCGGAGCGACGTGGTGGCCACTGTCCTCAGCAGACGAACTTGGTGACACGGAGGTGGCGGCCACGTCTTTGCTCTTGTGACTCCGTGTCGCCCTGAAGCAGCGCCGTGGAATACTATACAGCCACGAAAAAGGGCAAGATGATGTCCTCGGCAGGGACACGCGTAGACCTGGGCGGCCAGACGCCGCCTGTTGTCACTGCTAAGTGGGAGCGACGGGATGAGAACACAGGGACCCACGCGGGGCGCCGTGCGGGTGCAGGTGTCAGGCCTCGTGGGCGGGACACCCAGGCGGTGAAATCGTCTGTGTCAACGAACTCCCGGGACACAAAGTTACTTCCGGAAAAACCCACGTCTGTCATCTCAGCGTTTCACAGGACAAGGTGGGCAGATCCCCTCCCCTCCCCGTCCCGTCCCCTCCCCTCCCCGTCCCGTCCCCTCCCCTCCCCCTCCCCTGCCCCTCTCCTGCCCCCGCCTCTCCTCCCCTCCCCGTCACCTCCTCCTTCCCCTCCCTTCCCCTCCCCTCCCAAAGTGGAGAGAAGTGAGCAGGGGTGGGGGGGGGAGATGGGAGGGAGGCGGGAGGAGGGGAGGGTTCCGGGGGGAGGAGATGGGGGAGGGGAGGGCGGCGGGGGGAGGGACGTGGGGGGAGGGACGTGGGGGGAGGGACGTGGGGGGAGGGAGGTGGGGGGAGGGAGGTGGGGGGAGGGAGGTGGGGGGAGGGAGGTGGGGGGAGGGAGGTGGGGGGAGGGAGGTGCGGGGAGGGAGGTGGGGGGAGGGAGGTGCGGGGAGGGAGGTGGGGGGAGGGAGGTGGGGGGAGGGAGGTGGGGGGAGGGAGGTGGGGGGAGGGAGGTGGGGGAGGGAGGTGGGGGGAGGGAGGTGGGGGGAGGGAGGTGGGGGAGGGAGGTGGGGGGAGGGAGGTGGGGGAGGGAGGTGGGGGAGGGAGGTGGGGGGAGGGAGGTGGGGGGAGGGAGGTGGGGGGAGGGAGGTGGGGGGAGGGAGGTGGGGGGAGGGAGGTGGGGGGAGGGAGGTGGGGGGAGGGAGGTGGGGGTGGGAGGTGGGGGGAGGGAGGTGGGGGGAGGGAGGTGGGGGGAGGGGAGGGGCGTAGCCGGAAGGGAAGACAGACAGAGGCCCTGAAGACCCGCGTTAGGTTTTGGGGCTGCAGGGTCCGGGGACCGTCCCCAGAGCCCCTGCAGGGACCCCCCTCCTGAGGCGCCTTCGCCTGGGACCCCTGGACTCCAGGACCCAGGGACACCACCCCCGTCTCTCCTCCCATCCCGTGGCTTCCCCATCCTGTCGCGGGGTCCCCAGGAAACCGTCCCAGTTGCTCCCCGTTTTTCCTTGTCCCTCACGGGCCACACAGCCCCCAAGCAGGCGAACCCCACTTGTCACGCACCCCGTTTTCCAGACCGTTCCGTTGCACCTGCAGCTTCACGGGGCTGACACCCAGGACAGGGGGAAGCAGGCGGGGGCCCCGCAGGAACACGGGGTGTCTGCGGCTCAGGGGCCGCTCCCGGCCTGGCCTCGTCATCCTCGGGTCAAGGGTCACTGATTCCGGACCCCCCTTCCTCTGTGGGGGCCTCGGCGGTGACACGACGTCACGGGAACACGAGGGTTCAAGCTCACGCCTGTCGTCCCGGGACTTCGGGAGGCCGAGGCAGGTTGTTCACCTGAGGTCGGGGGTTCGAGACCAGCCTGGCCAACACGGGGAAACCCCGTCTCTACTAAAGACACAAACATCAGCCGGGTGTGGTGGCCGGTGCCTGTGATCGCAGCTACTCGGGAGGCTGAGGCGGGTGGATCACCTGAGGACGGGGGTTCGAGACCAGCCTGGCCACCATGGTGAAACCCCGTCTCTACTAAACACTCAAATATTAGCGGGGTGTGGTGGCCGGTGCCTGTGATTCCAGCTACTCAGGAGGCCGAGGCAGGTGGATCACCTTAGGTCTGGGGTTCGAGACCAGCCTGGCCAGCATGGTGAAACTCTGTCTCTACTAAAAATAGGAAAATCAGCTGTGGTGGTGGTCGGTGCCTGTAATGCCAAATACTCAGCAGGCTGAGGCAGGTGGATCACTTGAGGTCGGGGGTTCGAGACCAGCCTGGCCAGCATGGTGAAACCCCGTCTCTACTAAACATACAAAAATGAGCCGGGGTGCTGGTGGGTGCCTGTGATCCCAGCTACTCAGGAGGCCAAGGCACGTGGATCCCCTGAGGTCTGCTGTTCGAGACCAGCCTGGCCACCATGGTGAAACCCCGTCTCTACTAAAAACAGGAAAATTAGCTGTGCTGGTGGTCGGTGCCTGTAATGCCAAATACTCAGGAGGCCAAGGCAGGTTGTTCACCTGAGGTTAAGAGTTCGAGACCAGCGTGGCCACCATGGTGAAACCCCATCTCTACTAAACACTCAAATATTAGCGGGGTGTGGTGGCCGGTGCCTGTGATTCCAGCTACTCAGGAGGCCGAGGCAGGTGGATCACCTTAGGTCTGGGGTTCGAGACCAGCCTGGCCAGCATGGTGAAACTCTGTCTCTACTAAAAATAGGAAAATCAGCTGTGGTGCTGTTCGGTGCCTGTAATGCCAAATACTCAGGACGCTGAGGCAGGTGGATCAACTGAGGTCGGGGGTTCGAGACCAGCCTGGCCAACATGGTGAAACCCCGTCTCTACTAAAAATACAAAGATTAGCCATGGTGGTGGTCGGCGCCTGTGATCGCAGCTACTCGGGAGGCCGACGCACATTGTTCACCTGAGGTTAAGAGTTCGAGACCAGCCTGGCCAGCATGGTGAAATCCTGTCTCTGCTAAAGATACAAAAAATGAGCCGGGTGTGGTGCACGGTGCCTGTGACCCCAGCTACTCAGGAGGCCGAGGCAGGCGGATCTCCTGAGGTCGGGGGTTCGAGACCAGCCTGGCCACCATGGTGAAACCCCATCTCTGCTAAACACTCAAATATTAGCCAGGTGTGCTGGTGGCTGCCTGTGATCCCAGCTACTCAGGAGGCCGAGGCAGGTGGATCCCCTGAGGTCTGGGGTTCGAGACCAGCCCGGCCACCATGGTGAAACTCCATCTCTACTAAAAACAGGAAAATTAGGTGTGGTGCTGGTCGCTGCCTGTAATGCCAAATACTCAGGAGGCTGAGGCAGGTGGATCGCCTGAGGTTACGAGTTCGAGACCAGGCCAGGCGCGGTGGCTCACACCTGTCATCCCAGCACTTTGGGAGGCCGAGGTGGACAGATCACAAGGTCAAGAGATCGAAACCAGCTTGGCCAACATGGTGAAACCCCGTCTCTACCAAAAATACAAAAAAAAAATTAGCCGGGCGTGGTGGCGGGTGCCTGCAGTCCCACGTACTCGGGAGGCTGAGGCAGGAGGATCGCTTGAACCCGGGAGGCGGAGGCTGCAGGGAGCCGAGATCACGCCGCTGCCCTCCAGCCTGGGCCACAGAGCGAAACTCCGTCTCAAGAAGAAAATAAAAAGAAATAGGAGCCGACCCTCCCGTGCCCAGGGCATACGAGGGTGGTCTTCGTTTCACACCCAAAACGCTCATTCCCTGACGACCCCGCTGCAGGAATTACAGCTTTTCTATTTCCTGCACAAACCAGACGTTAAAAAAAAAAAAAAAAAAAAAAGGAAAAACAAAAATAAAACAGAAACCCAGGCACATAAGTCTTCTTTATAAGTCAGGAAACTCAAAACCGAGCACAGCCTCCTTGTGCACATGGAGCCAGCTAGGAACACGGAGCCCCGTCCAGCATCCACGCACGGGGCCCTGGGGACGTTGTTAGAACCTCATAAAAACTCAGATTGTCGGGCCGTGGCTGCCCGGATAATTTATACCTGTCGTTGGCTGTCACGGGCCCGCGGCGGCCCCGCTGACCCGACCACCTACAGACAGACACACACACACACACGGAGGTTGGGGGCCACGGAGCTTGGCCACGCTGCCGGGCCGGGGAGCGAGCCCCCCTTCACTCCGCTGGTGGCTGGAGAAGAACAGAAACGAAATGTCCAAACTCAGCGACGATGACACTGTAGCCACCGGCCAGGACGCGAGGCGAAGGCGTCAACCTTTCTTTTTTTTTTTTTTTTAATTTTATTGCATTTTGGGTTTTGGGGTCCACGGGCATGCCTGGGTAATTTTTGTGTTTTTGGTAGACACGGGGTTTCACTCTGTGGGTCGGGCTGGTCTCGAACTCCGGACCTCAGGGGATCCGCCTGCCTCGGTTCCCCAGAATGCTGGGGTTGCAGGCGGGAGCCACTGCGCCCAGGTAGTCAAATGATTTTTTATTGCATTGTAGGATTTGGGGTCCCCATGAACAACACGCAGGATGGTGGCCTAGGGACACACGGGGCCGTGTGGTTTGCTGCCTCCCTCCCCATCACCTCTATGTGGCATTTCCCCCCATGCTCTCTCTCCCCACCTCCCCACCCCCAATCCCTCCCCCATTTCCCCCCAACACACCCCAGTGTGTGACGCTCCCCTCCCCGTATCCCTGTGTTCTCACTGTTCCACACCCGCCTGTGAGTGACAACACGCAGGGTTTGATTTTCTGCTCCTGTGTCCGTTTGCTGAGAACGATGGTTTCCAGGTTCATCCACGTCCCTGCAAAGGACGCGAACGCATCCTTTTTGATGCCTGCGTAGTATTCCTTTCTACTCGTGACTGCGGTCTGTGTGTGAATAACACACGTGGTACGTTCTAGATCAACCCGTAGACCCTCACCTACGATCGCGAGCCGTCACACGGACACCTCTGAGACTCTCAGCCTTGAAAATAGCCAGGATGGTCTTTTTGTTTGTTTGTCTGTTTGTTGGGATGGGATCTCTCTCTGTCCCCCAGGCTGGAGGGCAGTGGTGTGATCTCGGCTCACTGCAGCCTCCGCCTCTCGGGTTCAAGCGATTCTCCTGCCTCAGCCTCCCGAGTAGCTGGGACGACAGGCGCCCGCCACCACGCCCGGCTAACTTTTATATTTTTAGTACAGATGTGGGTTCACCATGTCGGCCAGGCTGCTCTCGAAGTCCCGACCTCAGGCGATCCGCCCTCCTGAGTCTCCCAAAGTGCTGACATCACAGCCCTGAGTCCCCCCGACCTGGCTGCGACTGTCTTTTTAGGGAAAACGCGTTGTCCACGTGTGAGGTGGCCACCGTTCCCAGCCACATGAAAGGCCACGTGCTTCTCCCACTTCCTGTGTGACACGTTTTCTCAGCCACTGCTCCCGCGACAACACCCAGACACGAACTGGACATCACTGTGGAGTCCCAGACCCCGTATCCCTGTTGGCTTCCGGTTGAAAACTAAAAAATAAAATAAAATAAAAATAAAAACCGAATGAAGTCCTTCCTGAGCTGCCACGTCCCGAGTCTGTGGTGTCCGACCATCCACGTCCCTTTCCTAACATCAAACGTTTTCTGAGTCTTCACGTCATCACGGAATAATGACGGTGGCTTCGCGGGGGGAAGGGACGTGGGTTTCTGCGGAGGAGGAAGAAGACGCTGTGTGGACACCCCGTGTTCCATCCGGGAAGAAGGCGGTGGGGACACAGGGCCCCGTTTCTTGTTGGAACGTCTTTCCCCAGGGGACCCCAAGGCTCAGGCATTCATTCACCCCTGTGCGTCGCCGAGCGCCCAGCGCCCTCCCGTGCGTGTGTGTCTGTGTGTGTGTGTGTGTGTGTGTGTGTGTGTGTGTGGCTGTTTCACGACTCTGCCAGTGTTTGACCCGGTGTTTCCATGACGAACCATAGAACCCACGCCCATGAGTGGCTGCACGACGGACTCCGGCTGCACCTGGCCTTCCCGCACACGGTGGTCTGGTCCTGCTGGCCAACGGGGGGCTCCTGCATCCCAAACCCACAAGCCCCACGCTTATCCCAAAGTAATTTTTCCTTGCACCCTAGATCAGCCAACGCGGGAAGTTGTGTAGCCATCAAAAACGATCGGTTCGTGTCCTTTGTAGGGACGTGGATGAACCTGGAAGAAATCGTTCTACTATAAGGACACGTGCACACGAATGGTCACTGCAGCCCTGTGCACAACAGCAAAGACCTGGAACCAACCCCAATGCCCATCAGTGATACACTGGGCGGGGAAAACGTGGCACATAGACACCGTGGAATATTACGCAGCCATCAAAAAGGATGAGTTCGTGTCCTTTGTAGGGACGTGGATGAACCTAGAAACCATCAATCTCAGCAAACGGACCCAAGAGCAGAAAATCAAACCCCGCATGTTCTCACTCACAGGCGGGTGTTGAGCAATGAGAACACAGGGACGCAGGGAGGGGAGCGTCACACGCTGGGGTCTGTCGGGGGGAAATGGGGGAGGGATTGGGGGTGGGGAGCTGGGGAGAGAGAGCATGGGGGGGAAATGCCAGATATAGGTGAGGGGGAGGAAAGCAGCAAACCACACTGCCACGTGTGTCCCTAGGCCACCATCCTGCGTGATCTTCACGTGGACCCCAAATCCTACAATGCAATTTAAAAAAAAAAAAAAGCACAGCAGAATTCAAGTTATTTTCCCATGTGGGGCGGGGACCCCCCAAGAACCCCCTGCATGGACAGGGCAAATCTCTGCTGTTTACTTTTCTATGGAGAAACAGCCATTTCCCCCCCCACACTCCCCACGTTGAAAAATGAAGTCTCAGAGCCATCGTTGACTTCTGCAAACAGCCCCCGTTCCTGAGTCTTATTTTTCTGGTTCTTTGTTTGTTTGTTTGTTTGTGTTTTTGTCACTACAGGCACCTGCCACACACCTGGTTAATTTTTGTATTTTCAGTAGAGACGGGGTTTCACCATGTTGGCCAGGCTGGTCTCGAACGCCTGACCTCAGGTGATCCGCCCGCCTCGGCCTCCCAAAGTGCTGAGGTGACAGGCGTGAGCCACCACACGCATGAGGTCAGGAGTTCAAGACCAGCCTGGCCAACATGGTGAGACCCCGTCTCTACTGAAAATACAAAAAAAAAAAAAATCAGCCGGGCATGGTGGTGGGCGCCTGTCATCCCAGCTACTCGGGAGACTGAGGCCGGAGAATCACTTGAACCCGGGAGGCGGAGGTTGCAGTGAGCCGAGATCAAGCCTTACACTGTAGCCTGGGCAACGGGAGTGAAACTGCATCTCAAAAAAAAAAAAAAGTGTGTCTGTCTATACAGGGGGTACAAATGTGGGTTCTGGCTGAGGACTGTGAGCCGGTCTACACAGCGGCTTCCAATGTGGGTCCTGGCTGTGGAGTCCGTCTTCGTCTATCCTGGGGCTTCCAAAGCGGGTCCTGCCTGTTGACTTTGTGCGTTGACACTGGGGGTGGGGGCAGTTTAAATGACGGAGTTTTGCTGTTGTGACCCAGGCTGGAGTGCGATGGCGCGATCTCGGCTCACCGCAGCCTCCGCCTCCCGGGTTCAAGCGATCCTCCTGCCTCAGCCTCGTGAATACTAGCTACTTATTTTTTTTTATTTTTTATTTTATTTTATTTTATTTGAGACGGAGTTTCGTTCTTGTGACCCAGGCTGGAGTGCGATGGCGCGATCTCGGCTCACCGCAGCCTCCGCCTCCCGGGTTCAAGCGATCCTCCTGCCTCAGCCTCCTGAATACTACCTACTTATTTTTTTTATTTTTTATTTTATTTTATTTTATTTGAGACGGAGTTTCGCTCTTGTGACCCAGGCTGGAGTGCGATGGCGCGATCTCGGCTCACCGCAACCTCCGCCTCCTGGGGTCAGACGATTCTCCTGCCTCAGCCTCCCGAGCAGCTGGGATTACAGGCACGCGCCACCATGCCCAGCTAATGTTTTGTATTTTTAGTAGAGACGGGGTTTCACCATGTTGGCCAGGCTGGTGTCGAACCCGTGACCTCGTGATCCGCCCGCCTCGGCCTCCCAAAGTGCTGGGGTGACGGGTGTCGGTCACTGCACCTGTCGTGACTTGGGACGTCTTAATATCTATATAATTTCTGTTTTCATCAGAAGGAGGAAAAAGAAAAGAAGCGTTTGGAAGGTCTGTGGGTTCCCGGTGCCCCCAGGCCCCCCGGGAATCCTGGGATGTGTCTTCATTAGACTCGTCCAGCCACCGCTGTTCTGTTCATCCCGTTTTTGTATGTAAAGAACCAGGCAAAAAACATTTTTTCTTTTCTTTTTTTTTGACTCGTGGGAGCCCGAACATCAATGAGAAGTTGACCAAGGACACTTGGTGGGAGCCGAAAAGTCCAAGCGGGGTGATTTGTTCTGCAACAAGGCTGCACGTGGTGTCAGAGCGGCCGAGACATGATTTATAGGCCGGCGGCCCCGGCACGTCGTTGGAAGCCGATGAGACGCCGAGGACGGTCCCCTGTAATATGACAAGCTGATGCGCCCTGACAGGCCACCCGGTCCTGCCGCATGCGAAGCCGGCTCCAGACATTCTGATGCCATTAAAATATTCATGGGACCCCGGGGACAGGAAGAGTGGGTGTCTTGGGACGGGGAGCCCAGGGGTGCCAGGGGGACTGACCTTGGCCACAGCAGAAGGCAGGTGCCGCATGGCAATGAGCTGGGAGGTGCCCGTGCGGGGTGGGGGGGGCCTGTGCACCTGCCAGGCTCAGAGGCGGCTGCAGAGGCGATGCCCACATGCCCGCTTCTCTGCAGCTCCGAGTCCCCTGCTACCCTCGGCACTGCCCGTGGGCACAGGACCCGGTGCCCGGGACGTCAGCCCGATAGGAACGTCAGCCCCCAGCGCAGGGACGGCGTCCGGGTTTCCGGGGACACCCGCTCCTGCTGGCTGCATGGAAGCTGCTTGCTGTGTGTGTGTGTGTCTGTGTGTGTGTGTGTCTCTTTCTGTATGTCTGTGTCTGCGTGTGTATATGTCTGTGTGTCTGTCTGTGCCTGTGTGTCTCTGTGTCCGTGCGTGTGTTTGTGTCTGTGTATGTGTCTGTCTGTGTCTGTGTGTGTCTGTCTGTCTGTGTGTCCATGAGTCTCTTTGTGTGTCTGTGTGTGTGTCTGTCTGTGTCTGTGTGTCTGTCTGTTGTGTCTGTGTTGTGTGTCTGTCTGTCTGTGTCTGTGTGTGTCTGTGTGTCCATGAGTCTCTGTGTGTGTCTGTGTGTGTGTCTGTCTGTGTCTGTCTGTGTCTGTTTGTTGTGTCTGTGTTGTGTGTCTGTCTGTCTGTGTCTGTGTGTCCATGAGTCTCTGTATGTGTCTGTGTGTGTGTCTGTGTCTGTCTGTGTATGTGTCTGTCTGTGTCTGTGTGTGTCTGTCTGTCTGTGTGTCCATGAGTCTCTGTGTGTCTGTCTGTCTGTGTCTGTGTGTCTGTCTGTTGTGTCTGTGTCTGTGTGTGTGTGTCTGTGTGTCCATGAGTCTCTTTGTGTGTCTCTGTGTGTGTCTGTCTGTGTCTGTCTGTGTGTCTGTTGTGTCTGTGTTGTGTGTCTGTCTGTCTGTGTGTGTGTGTGTCTGTGTGTCCATGAGTCTCTGTATGTGTCTGTGTCTGTGTGTGTCTGTGTGTCTGTCTGTTGTGTCTGTGTTGTGTGTCTGTCTGTCTGTGTCTGTGTGTCTGTGTGTCCATGAGTCTCTGTGTGTGTGTGTCTGTGTGTCTGTCTGTGTCTGTCTGTTGTGTCTGTGTTGTGTGTGTCTGTGTGTGTGTGTTTGTCTTGCGTGTCTCTCTGTGTCTGTCTGTGTGTGTCTGTGTCTGTGTGTCCATGTGTCTCTGTGTGTGTGTGTCTGTGTGATTCTGTGTGTGTCTGTCTCTGTGTGTCTGTGTGTCTATGTCTGTGTGTCTGTCTGTGTGTCCGTGTGTGTCTGTGTGTGTCTCTGTGTGTCTGTGTCTGTCTCTCCATGTGCGTCTGTGTCTGTGTGTCCATGTGTGTCCGTGTGTGTCTGTGTGTCCATGTGTTTCCGTGTGTGTTTGTGTGTCCTGTTTTTTTCCCCACAGAAGGAAGAATCTTGCCCCAGCTACAGGAAAATGACATTCTCGAGCGGCGTTCATTTGCTCATTTCATTTTGAGACAGAGTCGCGCTGTGTCCCAGGCTGGAGGGCAGGGGTGAGATCTGGGCTCGCCGCAACCTCCGCCTCCCGGGTTCAAGCGATCCTCCTGCCTCAGCCTCCCGAGTAGCTGGGACGACAGGCGCCCGCCACCACGCGCGGCTGATTTTTTGTATTTTTAGTCGAGACGGGGTTTCTCCATGTTGGCCAGGCTGGTCTCGATCTCCCGACCTCGTGATGCACCCGCCTCGGCCTCCCAAAGTCCTGGGGTGACAAGGGCCAGATGCCGCACCTGGCTATATATGTTTATTTTTTTATAGCTAATATCTTACACTGATATATTTATATTATATGTAGTTATATATATTTTCATACTTTATATACAGATGTAGTTAGATATTTATGTTACATATATGAACACGATGTACATTCTTATATTCTATATATTATAAACCATGATCTGTATAAAATCTTACATCCATCATAAAATGTTACTCTATGTAATTTTATTTACATAAAATTTTCATCTAATACAATTTTATTATATGTTAACATTTTTCTAAATTTAATATGAGGATATTTTACATATAATAACTTATAACATTTCTAAATTATTATAACACAATTTTATCACATACAACTATTGTATTGTATATAATTTTACATAAAATAATTTATTATAAATCAAATCTTATATAAATAAAATAAAAATTATATAGTATATAATTATATAATATATAAATGATCTAAATGTATTATAATAAAATTTTATTTTATATAATGATGTATTTCTAAATTTAATACAATATTGTATATAATAATTTATAACATTCCTAAACTTATTATAATATAATTTGTTATATAATTATTTATCCTACATAATTATATACAAGGTAGATAATTCGATATATAGAAATATAATTATGCATATGTAATATATAATTTTGTTATATAGTATATAGACATAATTATGTACTAATATAGCATTATATCAATTATATATGTACTTATTTACATAAAGTTATATATCATATTACACATTATGTATATATTATATATAACTTTGCTTAATCTATAAAATTGAATCTATAAAGTTACGTATCACAAATAAATAAAAGGATATTTTACATCTATACCGTATGTAACTTTATTTATATAAAAATACAAAAATCATGTGTTTAGTAAAACGTATGTTATAATGCATGTTAATTTATTTTATTTACATGTACGTTAATAGGATTCAAACGATTTATTTATATCAATATTCATATAAAATAGACATACTCTATATTTAGATAAATAGAAAGTATATAAAAGTTTTACCACTTGGACACTAAGTGTTGCTGACCGTCTGCCGAAATTCTGAACTTCTGGGAAGAGAATAAAATCTTACCTCCCTGCCTCCTTCTAAAGAAACTGTAAACCAGCCCCGAACCCCAAACCCTCCCTAAGGGTGTTTGGGGTGAGTTGTTCTGGAAGCTTCTCCTGGTGAGGATTTTCTTTTCCTGGTCCTGACCTGCCCGGCCAGAAGCGAAAACGGAAAGTGTTTCTGAGGCAGGTGAGGTGATGACAGCTTTTTTAAAATATATATATATTTATATGTATATATAAATTTATATTATATATTTTTATTATATATGTATATATTATATATATTTATATGTATATATAAATTTATATTATATATTTTTATTATATATGTATATATTATATATACATATATAATATTTTTAATAATATATAAAAATATTACATATGTATATATAAATATATATATTATATATTATTTAAATATATAATAAAAATTATATATAATATATAATTAATTATATATAATAAAAATATATAATATATAAGATATATAAATATATAATATAAAAATATATAATATATAATTATATATGAATATATAATATATAAAAATATAATATGTATATATTATAATAATGGGATATTTCTGGGCCAACAGCTTCAGAAATATCCCATTTAATGACCTTCCAGGGGTGACAAAGAAAAAGTCCCCAACATCTCAGCCTCTGGAGACACCCGGGCCATGGGTCCCCAGCCTGTGCTGTTCCTCAGCACGCAGCAGGTGCACAACTCCCTCCCCAAATGACAGTGATTTTGAGAACCATCCACTTTGTCTGTGTTTCTGCCCTGGACACCCACAGATAACGGAGACCCACTGAGTATTTTTTAATTTAAAAAAAAAAATTAAGCATGAAAAAGCTCCAGGTTCAGACCACTGCGTGTTTGTACGTATGAGTGTGTGTCTGAATCTGTACAGCCATGTGTGATTTTTTGTTTGTTTGTTTTTCCAGCAGCTACAAGTGTGAATTCCTCATTTTTCCTGAATGTGTTTTGTGGAAATCTCCACGGCATTTAGGAATAACTTCCGTATGTAACGCATGTAAAGTCACTTTTTCTGCTTCTGGGTGTCCCAGTTTGAGGTAAAAGTTTTGGAAGGAAAACATACCCCTGTCTGTTTGTACAAAAATGAAAAAGAAAAGAAAAAAACAGACTTTTAGAATATGTTAAAATAAATACAAATTATTGGGTTTTTTTAGGTGACAAGAATTGTTCATATCCTAAATCCAAGATACACCTTGTTATTAATCAGAAAACAAAATGTGTGTGTTTAAACCTACACACTGTGACACTCACAGAAACACACCCGTGCACACACAGTCACACACTCACAGATGTGGTCACACAAACTCAGGTGTTGACGTGTAAATGCAGACAGAAGCGTGTCTGTACATTCTCACAGGTACACGCAAACACACAACGTCTTAGGGACAGTCCTACACACCGACACAGATACGAACAGGTGGACACACACAGAAACATGCACAGCCACACACTGACACAAACCCACGTCCACACAAACACAGACAAAACCACAAAACACACACAAACAGACAGGGACACAGACAGAGACCTGGACACTCACACGAACACACAGGCACACACGCACAAAGACAGTTCATTATTTCTATAAAAATACAAAAATCCTATCTTTGAATTAATACGATATTTTATTATGCATGTTTATTTTATTTCAATCTATGTTAATGTGATTCATGTGATTTATTTATATCAATATTTATATAAAATATACATAATCTATATATAAATAAAAAGTCTATAAAACCTTTTTTATGACAAAAGGGCTCACATGAACACACATCAACACAAACACCCACAAAAATCACAAAACACACACAAACACACAGGGACACAGACATAGATCTCTACATTCACACAGACACGGAGACACACACAGACAAACACATTTCGTTATTTTTATAAAAATACAAAAATCCTATCTTTAAATTAAAATATATTTATTTTCTTAAGTATGTAAATTTATTTTATTTAAATGTAGATTAATATGATTAATGTGATTTATTTATATCAATATTTATGTAACATATACAAAATCGATATTTATATAAATAAAAAGCACATAAAACTTTTTTATGACAAAAAACCTCACATAAACACACATCAACACAAACACCCACAAAAATCACAAAACACACACAAACACACAGGGACACAGACATAGACCTGTACATTCACACAAACACAGAGACACACACAGACAAACACATTTCATTATTTGTATAAAAATACAAAGATCGTGTCTTTAAATTAAAATATATTTATTTTATTATGCATGTTTGTTTTATTTAAATGTAGATTAAAATGATTCATGTGATTTATTTATATCAATATTTATGTAAAATATACAACATCAATATTTATATAAAAAGTATATAAAACTTTTTTTTATGACAAAAAGCCTCACAGGAACACACATCAACACAAACACCCACAAAAATCACAAAACACACACAAACACACAGGGACACAGACATAGACCTGTACATTCACACAAACACAGAGACACACACAGAAAAACACATTTCATTATTTGTATAAAAATACAAAAATCCTATCTTTAAATTAATAAAATATTTTATTATGCATTTTTATTTTATTTCAATATATGTTAATGTGATTCATGTGATTTATTTATATCAGTATTTGTATAAAATAGACATAATCTACAATTATGTAACTTAAAAGTCTATAAAACATTTTTATGACAAAAAGCCTCCAACACTTGGGCGCAGACACACATTGACCTGCACAGAGAACACGCAAACACGTCTACACACGCAGACACACGCAAACAGCATCGCAAAAACACACAGGAATGCACCACTGCAGTGACCGCCTCACGCAAACACAGTCACACAAACAGAAACGCACGGACACACACGCATACAAATCCCTCCCCTGGCCCCCCACCCCCTGCTATCCCTCCCCTGGCCCCCCCACCCGTCCTATTCAAGGGATTCTCCTGCCTCAGCCTCCCCAGTAGCTGGGATCACAGGTGTGTCCCACCCCGCCACCACGCGAGGCTAATATTTTGTCCCAACATGGTGACATGGAGTCTCTTTGTGTACCCCAGGCTGGAGTGCAACGTCCTGATCTCAGCTCACTGCAACGTGCACCTGCCAGGTTCCAGCCAGCATGTTGGCCAGGCTGGTCTCGAACTCTTGGCTTCAAGGTCAGTGAGGTGGTGTGTGGTGCACACCCACAGCCAGATGCCATATATTTATATATATTGTATTTGTAGTAGTCACGGAGTTCACCATGTTGGCCAGGCTGGTCTCGAACTCGTGACCTCAAGCTCACTGCAACCTCCACCTGCCGGGTTCAAGCGAATCCCCTGCCTCAACCTCCCGAGTCGCACATCCACACCCGCACCCACATGCCCTATTATAGATTTTGTATTTGTAGCAGTGAGGGAGTTCAGCATGTTGGCCAGGCTGGTCTCGAACCCCTGCCCTCGACCTGCGTGCAACCTCTGTCTTCTGGGTTCAAGCCATTCTCCTGCCTCAGCCTCCCCAGTAGCTGGGATCACAGGTGTGTCCCACCCCGCCACCACGCCAGGCTAATATTTTGTCCCAACATGGTGACGTGGAGTCTCTTTCTGTACCCCAGGCTGGAGTGCAACGTCCTGATCTCAGCTCACTGCAACCTCCACCTGCCAGGTTCCAGCCAGCATGTTGGCCAGGCTGGTCTCGAACTCTTGGCTTCAAGCTCAGTGAGGTGGTGTGTGGTGCACACCCACAGCCAGATGCCATATATTTATATATATTGTATTTGTAGTAGTCACGGAGTTCACCATGTTGGCCAGGCTGGTCTCGAACTCGTGAGCTCAAGCTCACTGCAACGTCCACCTGCCGGGTTCAAGCGAATCCCCTGCCTCAACCTCCCGAGTCGCACATCCACACCCGCACCCACATGCCCTATTATAGATTTTGTATTTGTAGCAGTGACGGCGTTCAGCATGTTGGCCAGGCTGGTCTCGAACCCCTGCCCTCGACCTGCGTGCAACCTCTGTCTTCTGGGTTCAAGCCATTCTCCTGCCTCGGCCTCCCCAGTCGCTGGGATGACAGCTGCCCAACACCACCCCTGGCTAATTTTCCTGTATTTTGAGTGGAGAGACCGGGTTTCCGCGTGTTGGCCAGGCTGGTCTCGAACGCGTGACCTCAGGCGATCCGCCTGCCTCGGCCTCCCGAAGTGTCGGGGTGACAGACGTGAGCACCGTGCCTTGCCCGGGTTCTGACGTCCCGCCTGTCAGAGGTGACTTGCTGGTGTCTAGGGATCCCCCCAGGACACAGAGACACCCCCAGAAGGTGGAGAAACGTTCGGTGGACAGAGTTCTTTGCACACAGAGCCGGGCCATTCCTGTTTTAAAGCAGGCAGCGCTTTTCTCTGAAAACACCCAGCAGGGAGGGGGCGTCCCCAGCACCCCCAAGAGGGAATTCAAGGCCTTTGCTGAAAGCTGCTCGTTCTCATGCACATAATTATTGCTTTCCCACGGCCCCCAGCTCCTGGTGGTATATTAAAGAAACCAGGATGGAAATAAACATATTACCACGTTATTAATGCTTATTGTGGAAATAGAAATAACACAAAATATATGGGGGGGGGGTGTAGTATTTAAATTGCAAAACCAAGAAGATGTTTAATAAGGTAGTGGCTGTTCCGGGTTGGTTTTTTGGGTCATTTTCCATCGAATCTACATGAAGCTATAAAAAAAATCCTGGCCTTTAGCCATTTTTAAAATGATCTTTCACGGCGGGGAACCCGAGTCGCCACCCACCGAAAGTGGGACGAGTGAATCGGGGATAAAGAACGTGGAGGGTTTTCGTGCATCGGATTCCAGCATATGGAGAGTTAGAGCCAAAGGGTGCGGAGTCGCAGATGGGGCTGCGGGCCACGGACAGGCCCCTGGGGCGTCTACAAGGAAAGTGTGTGTGTGTGTGTGTGTGTGTGTGTGTCTAAGGGACAGTGACTCCCTGTGTGTGTGTGTGTGTGTGTGTGTGTGTAAGGGACACTGACTCCCTGTGTGTGTGCGTGTGTGTGTGTCTGTAAGGGACAGTGACTCCCTGTGTGTGTGTGTGTGTGTGTGTGTGTGTAAGGGACAGTGAGTCCGTGTGTGTGTGTCTGTGTGTGTGTGTGTCTGTAAGGGACAGTGACTCCCTGTGTGTGTGTGTGTGTGTGTGTCTGTAAGGGACAGTGACTCCCTGTGTGTGTGTCTGTGTGTGTGTGTGTGTGTGTGTAAGGGACAGTGACTCCCTGTGTGTGTGTGTGTGTGTGTGTGTGTGTAAGGGACAGTGACTCCCTGTGTGTGTGTGTGTGTGTGTGTGTGTGTGTAAGGGACAGTGACTCCCTGTGTGTGTGTGTGTGTGTGTGTGTCTGTAAGGGACAGTGACTCCCTGTGTGTGTGTGTGTGTGTGTGTGTGTAAGGGACAGTGACTCCCTGTGTGTGTGTGTGTGTGTGTGTGTGTGTAAGGGACAGTGACTCCCTGTGTGTGTGTGTGTGTGTGTGTGTGTCTGTAAGGGACAGTGACTCCCTGTGTGTGTGTGTGTGTGTGTGTGTGTGTGTCTGTAAGGGACAGTGACTCCCTGTGTGTGTGTGTGTCTGTGTGTGTGTGTGTGTAAGGGACAGTGACTCCCTGTGTGTGTGTGTGTGTGTGTGTGTGTGTGTCTGTAAGGGACAGTGACTCCCTGTGTGTGTGTGTGTGTGTGTGTGTCTGTAAGGGACAGTGACTCCCTGTGTGTGTGTGTGTGTGTGTGTGTGTGTGTGTGTAAGGGACAGTGACTCCCTGTGTGTGTGTGTGTGTGTGTGTGTCTGTAAGGGACAGTGACTCCCTGTGTGTGTGTGTGTCTGTGTGTGTGTGTGTGTAAGGGACAGTGACTCCCTGTGTGTGTGTGTGTGTGTGTGTGTGTCTGTAAGGGACAGTGACTCCCTGTGTGTCTGTGTGTGTGTGTGTGTGTGTGTCTGTAAGGGACGGTGACTCCCTGTGTGTGTGTGTGTGTGTGTGTGTTTTAAGCGACAGTGACTCCCACCTGCTGACCCGTGCCACCTTACACCCAGAGGAGGGCATCAGGGCCCTGTCCTGGCAGCAGCAGAAGACATGGCTGGCGCTCTATTTATCTATTGTAATAAATTAATTTATGTTTAAATGATCCTTTCCAGGGCCGGGGTCCATGTGCAGGACGTGCAGGTGTGTTACGGGGGTGCACACCTGCCATGCGGGTTGGCCGCACCCGTCACCTGCCCCCATCATCTACATGACCCTGCTATCCCTCCCCTAGCCCCGCACCCCCTGACAGGCACACAGAATCACGTGACTCACAAGCGAGGGGGCCACCCCGTTATGTCACCTGGGCAGAGAGGGGGGCAGGGCACAGTAGGGGTCCGTGCCGTGTGCAGCAGTAGAGGGTCGTGTACGGAAAAGGGGTCCCCCCCATTAGGTCACCGAGCAAGGCGGTGGGCCGTGTGCAGCAGGTGTCCTGGGCGACACCTCTGGTCTGGGGGCTGGAGCCTTCGAAGGGTTTCTAACAAAAGGAGACGGTAAGCCAGCGCGGTGGGGGCTGACAGACGTGGGGGCTTCTCTTAGGATATTTACGGGGGCCGGGAGTGGTGGGTCATGCCTGTCATCCAAGCACTTTGGAGGCCAAGGCGGGCGGATCCCTGAGGTCGGGAGTTCAAGACCAGCCTGACCAACGTGGTGAAATCCCCCCTCCCCGTCTTTAAGAAAGAAAGAAAGAGAGAAAGAAAGAAAGAAAGAAAGAAAGAAAGAAAGATTGATTGATTGTATGGAACTGAGTATGCTTGATACATACAACCTAGTAAAGTGAGCAGCCAGTTATTATGTGATTATATAGAAACATGACACAGAACTAAGTATGTTAGATACATATAACCTAGTAAAGTGAGCAGTTACTATATGATTATATAGAAACATGATACAGAACTAAGTATGTTAGATACATATAACCTAGTAAAGCGAGCAGTTACTATATGATTATATAGAAACATGACACAGAACTAAGTATGTTAGATACATATAACCTAGTAAAGTGAGCAGTTACTATATGATTATATAGAAACATGATACAGAACTAAGTATGTTAGATACATATAACCTAGTAAAGTGAGCAGTCAGTTATTACATGATTATATAGAAACATGATACAGAACTAAGTATGTTAGATACATATAAGCTAGTAAAGTGAGCAGTCAGTTATTATATGATTATATAGAAACATGACACAGAACTAAGTATGTTGCATACATATAACCTAGTAAAGTGAGCAGTTACTATATGATTATATAGAAACATGATACAGAACTAAGTATGTTAGATACATATAACCTAGTAAAGTGAGCCGTCAGTTATTACATGATTATATAGAAACATGATACAGAACTAAGTATGTTAGATACATATAAGCTAGTAAAGTGAGCAGTCAGTTATTATATGATTATATAGAAACATGACACAGAACTAAGTATGTTGCATACATATAACCTAGTAAAGTGAGCAGTTACTATATGATTATATAGAAACATGATACAGAACTAAGTATGTTAGATACATATAACCTAGTAAAGTGAGCCGTCAGTTATTACATGATTATATAGAAACATGATACAGAACTAAGTATGTTAGATACATATAAGCTAGTAAAGTGAGCAGTCAGTTATTATATGATTATATAGAAACATGACACAGAACTAAGTATGTTCCATACATATAACCTAGTAAAGTGAGCAGTTACTATATGATTATATAGAAACATGATACAGAACTAAGTATGTTAGATACATATAACCTAGTAAAGTGAGCAGTTACTATATGATTATATAGAAACATGATACAGAACTAAGTATGTTAGATACATATAACCTAGTAAAGTGAGCAGTTACTATATGATTATATAGAAACATGATACAGAACTAAGTATGTTAGATACATATAACCTAGTAAAGTGAGCAGTCAGTTATTACATGATTATATAGAAACATGATACAGAACTAAGTATGTTAGATACATATAACCTAGTAAAGTGAGCAGTCAGTTATTACATGATTATATAGAAACATGATACAGAACTAAGTATGTTAGATACATATAAGCTAGTAAAGTGAGCAGTCAGTTATTATATGATTATATAGAAACATGACACAGAACTAAGTATGTTCCATACATATAACCTAGTAAAGTGAGCAGTTACTATATGATTATATAGAAACATGATACAGAACTAAGTACGTTAGATACATATAACCTAGTAAAGTGAGCAGTGAGTTATTATATGATTATATAGAAACATGACACAGAACTAAGTACGTTAGTTGCATACAACCTAGTAAAGTGAGCAGCCAGTTATTATGTGATTATACAGAAACATGATACAGAACTAAGTACATTAGATACATATAACCTAGTAAAGTGAGCAGTGAGTTATTATATGATTATACAGAAACATGACACAGAACTAAGTATGTTAGATACATATAACCTAGTAAAGTGAGCAGTCAGTTATTATATGATTATATAGAAACATGACACAGAACTAAGTATGTTAGATACATATAACCTAGTAAAGTGAGCAGCCAGTTATTATATGATTATATAGAAACATGATACAGAACTAAGTATGTTAGATACATATAACCTAGTAAACTGAGCAGCCAGTTATTATGTGATTATACAGAAACATGATACAGAACTAAGTACGTTAGATACATATAACCTAGTAAAGTGAGCAGTCAGTTATTATATGATTATATAGAAACATGACACAGAACTAAGTACGTTAGATACATATAACCTAGTAAAGTGAGCAGCCAGTTATTATATGATTATATAGAAAGATTATACAGAACTAAGTATGTTAGATACATATAACCTAGTAAAGTGAGCAGTCAGTTATTATATGATTATACAGAAACATGATACAGAACTAAGTATGTTAGATACATATAACCTAGTAAAGTGAGCAGTCAGTTATTATATGATTATACAGAAACATGACACAGAACTAAGTATGTTGGATACATATAACCTAGTAAAGTGAGCAGCCAGTTATTATATGATTATACAGAAACATGATACAGAACTAAGTATGTTAGATACATATAACTTAGTAAAGTGAGCAGCCAGTTATTATATGATTATACAGAAACATGATACAGAACTAAGTATGTTGGATACATATAACCTAGTAAAGTGAGCAGCCAGTTACTATATGATTATACAGAAACATGACACAGAACTAAGTATGTTGGATACATATAACCTAGTAAAGTGAGCAGCCAGTTATTACATGATTATATAGAAATATACGGAACTAAGTATGATTTTATGCATATATACATGCTAGGTATAGGTAAACAGTGAGTTCTGCTCCAGGCACTAACTCCGTCTGGGGTCTGCCCAGTTCTCCTTCCTCGGTGCCCATGGCGGGTGCTACCCACCCTCTAAGACGGACCAAGGTGTTTTTTGCTTCTGCCCCCGGCTCCCAGCACAACCTCAGCACAGACTGGGGGCCCACAACAGGCGGTTCAAGTCAACCTGGCCTCCCTGCTACACCAGCGTTGTCAGAGGCTTTGGGGTCCTGGTGGGTGATGGGGGCACAGTCTCTCCTGCTCCGGAGGTGCTGCTGAGAATGCACAGGAAGTCCACCCAGCTCACAGCGCCTTTGTAAACACACACCTGAAATCCCAGCCCTCTGGCAGGCCACCATGAATCCAACGGCAGTAGACTGAGCTTGTGAAGGAATGAATGAATGCGTGAAGGTGTGAATGAATGAATGAGCTTGTGAAGGAATGAATGAACGAATGGGTGAAGGGGTGAATAAATAAGGTTGTGAAGGAATGACTGAATGGGTGAAGATGTGAATGAATGAATGAGTTTGTGAAGGAATGAATGAATGGGTGAAGCTGTGAAAGAATGAATGAATGAGCTTGGGAAGGAATGAATGAGTGAGCTTGTGAAAGAATGAATGAGCTTGTGAAAGAATGAATGAGTGAGCCTGTGGAGGAAGGAATGAATGGGTGAAGGTGCGAATGAATGAATGAGTGAGCTTGTGAATGAATGAATGGGTAAAGGTGTGAATGAATGAATGAGCTTGTGAAGTAATGAATGAGTGAGCTTGTGAAGGAATGAATGAATGGATGAAGGTGTGAATGAATGAGTGAGCTTGTGAAGGAATGAATGAATGGGTGAAGGTGTGAATGAATGAGTGAGCGTGTGAAGGAATGAATGAATGGGTGAAGATGTGACTGAATGAATGAGTGAGCGTGTGAAGGAATGAATGAATGGGTGAAGAGGTGAATGAATGAGCTTGTGAAGGAATGAATGAATGGGTGACGATGTGAATGAATGAATGGGTGAAAATGGGAATGAATGAATGAGTGCAGTTTTGAAGGAATGAATGAATGGGTAAAGGGGTGAATGAATGAATGAGCTTGTGAAGAATGAATGCTTAAAAGTGAATGAATGAGTGAGCTTCTGAAGGAATGAATGAATGGGTAAAGGTGTGAATGAATGAATAAATGAAGTTGTGAATGAATGAGCTTCCGAATGAATGAATTATCTTGTGAATGAATTGGCTTATGAATGAGGAAATGAGGGGGTTTGTGAATAAATGAGTGAACTTGTGAATGAATAAGTGAAGACTTGAAGGAGTAAACAAATGACTGAGTCTGTGAGTGAATGAATGAGTGACCTTGTGAATGAATGAATGAGCTTGCGAATGATGGAGTGAGCGCGTGAATGATAAGTGAACCAGTGAACTTATGAATGAATGAGCCTGTGAGTGACGAATGAATGAGTGAGCTTGCGAATGAATGAGTGAGCTTGTGAATGAATGAATGAGCTTGCGAATGAATGAAGGAATGAATGAGTGAGCTTGTGAATGCATGAATGGGCCAGGCGTGGGGACTCACGCCTGTGATCCCAGCACTTTGGGAGGCCGAGCTGGTCGGATCACCGGAAGTCCGGAGTTCGAGACCAGCCCGAGCAACATGGAGAGACCGTTTCTCTACTGAAAATACAAACCTTAGCCGGGAGGCGGAGGGCGCAGTGAGCCGAGGTCGCCCCACTGCACTCCAGCCGGGATGACAAGCGTAAGACTCTGTCCCCCCCAAAAAAAAAGAAAAAAAAATGAATATACTCTTGGGGGTGCTTTAAATAGATAAAACCCATGTTTAATCCTCTTAAAAGTATTTCAGAGAAGTCGTCATCCTGAGCGTGTGTACGGAAAAGGTCACTCCACATGGTGAATAAAGCAACGATTTCAACCTCACCTGTCTAAAATAGAAACTATTTTGTATTTTATATTTTACATTATACAATTTATATTATTTTACATTATAAAATACATTTCATAATATAAATATTATATATATACTGATAATATTTCATGCTGAATTTATATATCTCTAAATGCCTATGTATATATCTATATGTAAATATGGATATTTATATAATATAATATATAAATATTTTATATATAATATAACCATATATTATTTATAAAAATAAAGCAATATATTTTATATTTTATATATATTTTATTTTATATAAAATAAAATATATAAATGTATAATACATAATACATACAATATATATGTATATAATGCATAATATATAAAATATAATATATAATCATATATAATTATATACATTATAATATTTTATATATAATATGTTATTTATATATATTTATATATAGTACATTATTATATATTATAGATTGACTATTATATAGTATTTATTATATATTTAAATACATAATACATACCATATTTTTATATAGTATATTTTATATATTTAAATATATTATATATTTTAACGTATTATATATCTTTATATATTATATATCATATATAAATATAATATATAAATATAAAACAATAAAAATTGTATTTATATATAATACATTAAATATAAATCTATAATATATATAAAAATATTCTTATAATATGCGCATAAAATGATATATAAAATATATATTATGAATAATATTTTATACGTAAAATATATTTTATATATTAAATCATTTTATGTATATTTTGTTTCTTGCACATAAAATATATATTTTACATATATATTTATATGCTCCTCATTTTCTTAGAATTGGTTTTAATTCTATAGAAGAAGGACCTTGATATGTCTCTGATAAATTTTTATACATGTATATATAATATGTAGATGTATATTTATATATCTCTATACTATTCATATTTAAATTCTAATATTATACATTAAAAGAAAATTATATATTATATATAATATAGAAAAACCTGAAATATATACATAAAAAATTACCATATTTGACATATATAAAGTGCTTTGGAGAAAATAACTATATGATATATATTTATATATAAATATTTGTGTTTATATGAAATAAATAATATACAATTTATATTCTATATAATAATACATACAATATATTGCTTTAGATCTTATTGTCCATGCACCAAGTGTGTATATATTTATATATAAATATGTGTGTTTATATGAAATAAATAACATACAATTTATATTCTATATATAATAATACGTACAATATATTGCTTTAGATCTTATTGTCCATGCACCAAGTGTGTATATATTTATATATAAATATGTGTGTTTATATGAAATAAATAATATACAATTTATATTCTATATAATAATACATACAATATATTGCTTTAGATCTTATTGTCCATGCACCAAGTGTGTATATATTTATACATAAATATGTGTGTTTATATGAAATAAATAACATACAATTTATATTCTATATATAATAATACGTACAATATATTGCTTTAGATATTATTGTCCATGCACCAAGTGTGTATATATTTATATATAAATATGTGTGTTTATATGAAATAAATAATATACAATTTATATTCTATATAATAATACATACAATATCTTGCTTTAGATCTTATTGTCCATGCACCGAGTGTGTATGTATTTATATATAAATATGTGTGTTTATATGAAATAAATAATATACACTTTATATTCTATATAATAATACGTACAATATCTTGCTTTAGATCTTATTGTCCATGCACCGAGTGTGTATGTATTTTGCCCCCCCGCACTGTATTTTCCGAGTTCTGCCGCGTCGGTGGTTTTCTGTGTCACGTGCTCCTCTGGATCCACCTGCTCCTTCTTCCGGATTCGATGGGGAAGGAAACGCGTCCTCAGGAGGAAACGGTCACTGCTCAGCACCTGCGTCCCGGGAGTTCGGGGGCCCGTGTGCAGAGCGCGCAGGTGTGCAGGTGTGCGGGTGTGCGGGTGTGCGGGTGTGCAGGTGTGCAGAGCGCGCAGGTGCGCAGGTGCGCAGGTGTGCAGGTGTGCAGGTGTGCAGGTGTGCAGAGCATGCAGGTGAGCAGGTGCACGGGTGTGCAGGTGTGCAGGTGTGCAGGTGTGCAGAGCATGCAGGTGTGCAGGTGTGCAGGTGAGCAGGTGTGCAGAGCGGGCAGGTGTGCAGAGCGGGCAGGTGTGCAGGTGAGCAGGTGTGCAGAGCGCGCAGGTGTGCAGAGCGGGCAGGTGTGCAGAGCATGCAGGTGAGCAGGTGCGCAGGTGTGCAGAGCGCGCAGGTGAGCAGGTGCGCAGGTGTGCAGGTGATCAGGTGTGCAGAGCGCGCAGGTGTGCACGTGTGCAGGTGTGCAGGTGTGCGGCCCGGGGACACGCGGGCCGTGGTCTGCGGCACCCACCCCCCATGGACCTGAGACATGTCTCCTCAGGCTCTCCCTCCCCTGGCCCCCCACCCCTGCTCTCCCTCCCCCAGCGCTCCCACCCCCTGCTCTCCCTCCCATGGACCCCCACCACCTGCTCTCCATCCCTTATCCCCCCATCGTCTGCTCTTCCTACCCTGAACCCCCACCCCCTGTTGTCCCTCCCCTGGCCCCCCACCCCCTCCTCTCCCTCCCCAATCCCCCACCCGCCAGGCCCCGGTGTCTGATGCTCCCCTCCCTGTGTCCACAGGTCCTCATGGTTCAACTCCCAACTTACAAGTGAGAACGCGCGCTGTTAGGTTTTCTGCTCCCGTGTGACTTTGCTGAGAAGGACGGTTTCCAGCTTCATCCATGTGCCTGCAAAGCGCCTTAACTCCCCCTTTTTGATGGCTGCGTAGTATTCCATGGTTTTCTGCTCTCGTCTGAGTTGGCTGAGAAGGAAAGTTTCCAGCCTCTTCCATGTCCCTGCAAAGGGCACAAAGTCACCCTTACGCTTTTCGGGAATCGTTCGTATACTTTGAAATCCTCCTTCTTTTGGTCATTCAGAGGCTGCCTTTGCTTTCTTTCATAAAACCTGACGTAAGAAAAATAAGAATTCTACTTTGTGGGCCCCCCAAAAATAGAACCCTGAGCTCCCTACCTCTGAGATTCTAATTCCGGATTTGCTCAATTCCAGCTTCTAGAATCACTAGAGCCACTGGCCTGCAACTTGCCCCCGTTCAATCTTTAAAATCTCCCTGAAACAGGAGTTTCGTGTGATTCTGACCACGATTTTACGCTTACCTATTATTTTCTTCACGACAGGGTGGTTTTAGCCCCGGGGGGGATGTTCTGGGCACGTCTCAGAAATACCCTCATCTATTTCTGAGTGATCCAACCCAGGGGGAAATGAAGGGTTGAGGCCCCAGAGCGGATTTTTGGGATGCCTTTCGGAGATTTGGGTCAGACTCTGTGTTTTAAAAATGCAGACGGCCCTGCGGAGAGCGTGTCAAGGGACAGACGGTTCCTTCTTCTTCCTTGGGAAGCCTAGGCGCATTATAAAGGAACCTTCTAGAGACTTAAAATTAGCAGCCAGCCTGTCAACACCCCAAAATAGCCCCCTCTCCAAAGGCCCCCGCTGTGTCTCTCCAGCACTATTGACTAAACATCTTCCAGGGACACATCGCAGAGGGAAGAATTCTAGGAGAAATACGTCACCTTCCCCCACACAC
The DNA here is from genome assembly GCF_048565385.1 of Saimiri boliviensis. NCBI lineage: Eukaryota > Metazoa > Chordata > Mammalia > Primates > Cebidae > Saimiri > Saimiri boliviensis. The sequence goes on from NC_133471.1 coordinate 22,540,975, forward strand.
ACACAAAATCCGGCCTTACCTACGAGCCAGGCCCCACCTCGACGTCTCAAAAACGTCTTTGGAAAACCAGGCCGTTGTTTGAACACGTGGCCTCCAAGTCAGAAGGGAGCATCGAACCCGTGGCTCCAGTTTCTTTTTAAAAGTTTTTATTTATTTATTTATTTATTTATTTATTTATTTTTAAATCATGATTGCACGTGAAGTGCCGGGATCCGTGACGACTGGGTGCAGGGTTGTTCTGAAGCTGTGCACGCGCCAGGGGGGTCCATATCACACACTCTCATCATCACTGACCTTCCCTGGTCGCACCCACCCCACATCAGGCCCCTCGAACCCCGGCGTCCGTCTTGAGGACACCCACCTTCTGAACAACGTTGTCAGAGGCTTTGGGGTTCTGGTGGGTGATGGGGGCACAGTCTCTCCTGCTCTGGAGGTGCTGCTGAGAATGCACAGGAAGTCCAGCCAGCTCACGGCGCCTTTGTAAACACACACCTGAAATCCCATCCCTCTGGCAGGGCACCATGAATCCAGTGGCAGTAGACTGAGCTTCTGAAGGAATGAATGAATGCGTGAAGGTGTGAATGAATGAATGAGTTTGTGAAGGAATGAATGAATGCGTGAAGGTGTGAATGAATGAATGAGCTTGTGAAGGAATGAATGAATGGATGAAGGGGTGAATAAATAAGCCTGTGAAGGAATGAATGAATGTGTGAAGATGTGAATGAATGAATGAGCTTGTGAAGGAATGAATGAATGAATGAATGGGTGAAGGGGTGAATAAATAAGCTTGTGAAGGAATGAATGAATGGGTGAAGCTGTGAATGAATGAATGAGCTTGTGAAGGAAGGAATGAATGAGTGAAGGTGTGAATGAATGAATGAGCTTGTGAAGGAAGGAATGAACGAGTGAAGGTGTGAATGAATGAATGAGCTTGTGAAGGAATGAATGGATGGGTGAAGATGTGAATAAATAAGCTTGTGAAGGCATGAATGCATGGGTGAAGATGTGAATGGATGAATGAGTTTGTGAAGGAATGAATGAACGGGTGAAGGTGTGAATGAACGAATGTGTGTTCTCCGTTGGTCGTGACGCTCCCTAAAAATCACGCGCATCCGCCGGGCGTGGCGGCCTGCGCCTGGAGTCCCTGCTACGGAGGAGACTGAGGCAGGAGTGAATGAATGCACGCATGCATGAACGAATGCACGCATGGAAATGGACTGATGTTTGTCTGCAGTACTGAGGGTCTCTTTGCCACAGGCGTCCGGCAGGTGCAGGCGGAAGGGTCAAGGGACAGGCAGGTGCATTCTGCAAACACAGAGACACGAGCGGGCCTTTCGTCACCCCTCGCACGCCCTCGAAAATATCACTCACGTCTAAAAGGCTCAATGCACACACCGGACTCCACGATCATCCACGTCTATGCACCCCACCTAGGAGCACCCCGATACCCGAGACAACTTCTTCACCACATATCAAGACACGTGGCCTCCCGCCTCATCGCCGCAGGAGCCTTTGACACCATATTCTTGCTACTGGACGGATCCATGACATACAAAACCCACAGGGACATCCACGATCGGAGCTCAGGCCTGGCACAAGTCAGCTCAGTGAGTATTTCTAGAATGCGTCACCCCCGGCCCACAGAACACGCGTGTCTCTCACTGTCACATTCCACCTGTTTTGAAAGGGACCCCGTCATCGGAAGTCAGTCACTCTTTGCCCTTTGCACAGCATCTCACAGACTTCAATGCAACATCGCTTGTCTCTTTGCTCATTATTATTATTATTATTATTATTTTCCGTTATCTCTTCCTGTCTCCAGCATAAAAGAGGTTTTCAATACCCGTTTTGAGCTGGCCTTCCAGCCTGCACCATAGAGCAAGACGCCTGCTCTCTCTCTCTCCCCCTTTCTCTTTCAAAATAAAATAAAATAAAAAATAGGATGAAGCTCATTTGTGTCCATTTAGGGCTAATAAAAGATCCAAGCACCAGGCCTTGCACCCCTGGCATATATGTATTTATTAGGCCGGTCCTCCATGGGGATGGAAGAGAAAAAAAAAATATATATATATATATATTCTAAAGGAAATCCTAGAGCAGGTGAAGAGGGCAGTAATTAAATGTCAGGCTTGACGGATTAAAATTATGAAATTTAAAATCACGGCGGAGCCGTTTGTCACTGTCAGGCGGCGAGCGTGGCTTTGGGGGGACGGTGTCAGGAGCAGCGGGGGGAGCTGAGTAACGGATTGAACGCGAATGAAACACAACAGCCACGTTCCCTGAGTCCACAGCAGCCACGGTCACGGGGTGCAAGGCCCGCATGTCACGTTGACAGGACACGGGGCCCTCTGTGCGCTCGGGGACCAGGGGCGTCTGGGGCCGCGCTGGGCCTGGGACGTGGCCAGGAGACCCGGAAACGGCTGGGGGGGCTTGTTGCTCGTGTTCACAGGGGGTCTGGCTCTGTGGCCCCGGCTGGAGGGCAGGGGCACAATCCCGGCTCACGGATTCAAGTCCATGCGGCAGCACATCTAACCGTCCGTCTATCATCCGCCTGTCTCTGTTTATTGATCTATCTTCCACGTCACACACTCTCATCGACCGACCTGTCTATCCCCTATGTATTGATCCACTCACAACTTAGCTGTCTACCTATCAATCCATCCATTATCGATCTGTTCATACATACCTTATTTCCTATCATCAACCCATTCATCTACTAACATTGTATCTATCTATTCATCGATTGATCGATCATCTATCTACCTATCACCTCTGTATTGATCCACTCACAACTTAGCTGTCTACCTATCAATCCATCCATTATCGATCTACTCATACATATCTTATTTCCTATCATCAACCCATTCATCTACTAACATTGTATCTATCTATTGATCGATAGATCCATCATCTATCTACCTATCAATCCATCCATTATCTATCTATTCATACGTATCTTATTTCCTATCATCAATCTATTCATCTACTAACATCGTATCTATCTATTGATCCATTGATCGATCATCTCTCTACCTATCACCTATGTATTCATCCAGTCACAACTTACTGCCTACCTACCAATCCATCCATTAGCGATCTATTCATACATATCTTATTTTTTATCTATCATCAACCTATTCATCCACTAACATTGTATCTATCTATTGATCGATTGATCGATCATCTATCTACCTATCAATCCATCCATTATCGATCTACTCATACATATCTTATTTCCTATCATCAACCCATTCATCTACTAACATTGTATCTATCTATTGATCGATTGATCCATCATCTATCTACCTATCTATCACCTATGTATTCATCCACTCACATCTTATCTACCGACCTATCAATCCATCCATTATCGATCTACTCATACATATCTTATTTTCCATGATCAACCTATTCATCTACTAACATTGTATCTATCTACTGATCGATTGATCGATCATCTATCTACCTATCACCTATGTATTGATCCACTCACAACTTATCTATCAATCCATCCATTATCTATCTATTCATACACATCTTATTTTGTATCTATCATCAAACTATTCATCCACTAACATTGTATCATCTCTCTATCCATCTATGCATTTATTATCTATGTATTCACACACGGATATCCTATTATCTATCTATTTATCCATCTACCTATCGTCTATCTATCTATGCATCTATCTATCCATCTATTATCTACCTATCTGTCTATTATCTATGTATTCAGTCATATTCTATTATCTATCTATGTATCTATGTATCCATCTACCTATCATCTATCTATCTATGCATTTATCTATCCATCTATTACCTATCTGTTCATACTCTTATATCCTATTATCTATCTATGTATCTGTCTACCTACCATCTATCTATCTATGCATCTATCTATCCATCTATTACCTATCTGTTCATACTCTGATATCCTATTATCTATCTATGTATCTGTCTACCAACCATCTATCTATGCATCTATCTATCCATCTATTACTTATGTGTTCATACTCTCATATCCTATTATCTATCTATGCATCTATCTATCCATCTATTACCTATCTGTTCATACTCTTATATCCTATTATCTATCTATGTATCTGTCTACCTACCATCTATCTATCTATGCATCTATCTATCCATCTATTACCTATCTGTTCCTACTCTCATATCCTATTATCTATCTATGTTTCTGTCTACCAACCATCTATCTATCTATGCATCTATCTATCCATCTATTACTTATGTGTTCATACTCTCATATCCTATTATCTGTCTATGTATCTGTCTATCATCTATCTATCTATGCATCTATCTATCCATCTATTATCTATCTGTTCATACTCTGATATCCTATTATCTATCTATGTATCTGTCTACCTACCATCTATCTATGCATCTATCTATCCATCTATTACCTATCTGTTCCTACTCTCATATCCTATTATCTATCTATGTATCCGTCTACCTATCATCTATCTATCTATACATCTATCTATCCACCTATTATCTATCTGTCCATACACTGATGTCCTATTATCTATCTATGTATCTGTCTAGCTCTCATCTATCCATGTATCCATCCGTTATCTATCTGTTCATACACATGTTATTTTCTATCCATCATCTACCTATCCATCCACTAACATTCTATCCCCTCTCCATCTGTCCCTCTATTATCGATGTATTCACACGCTCATATCCTACCATCTATCGATCCATCTGTCCATCTGTCATCTATCTACTCATCCACTCACGTCGCATCTTGTCTGTACGGATCATCTACCTGTCTCATCTCATCTCTACCATTTTCCCATCGCCCACCGAGATCTGTCTGCCTGTCATCTGAGCATCTTGCTCTCCTTCTCGTTCTTCTGCAAACTCCCAGTGGAATCCGCCGTCCCAGAAATGTGATGAAGCTCCTGTGTCCATGTAGGGCTAACAGAAGATCCAAGCACAATCCCTTGTACCCCTGGCAGGTACGCATATATGTATTTATTAGGCTGGCCCTCCATGGGGGTGGAACAGAAAAAAGAAATATATATACACACACACACACACACACACACACACACACACACACACATATATATATATTCTAAAGGAAAACCCAGAGCAGGTGAAGAGGGCCGTAATTAAATGTCAGGCTTGACGGATTAAAATTATGAAATTTAAAATCAGTGAGGAGCCGTGACATGAGGGCCGCCAGGACAGGAGACCCCCCTAGTCTCACTCTGTCACCCAGGCTGGAGTGCGGTCTCTGCTCACTGCAACCTCCACCTCCCGGGTTCCAGCGATTGATGCTTGGGGTCCCAGGGCCACCCCTGCACCAAGTGTGGGTCCAGTCAACAACCAGCGAGAGACACGGCCTCTGGGTGTCTGTGCATGCCCAGAAATGGAGGGTGCGCACCCCTCTCCACGGACAGTTCCCAGCCCTCAAATACAGCATCCATGAGGGCGTCCATCCACGTCCGTTCTTGCAGAAGAAGGGGTCAAATAGGCCGTCATGGGCTCACTGAGGCTTTGGGGAATGAGAATAGAACCGGGTCAGACTGGCACAGTGTGGTGGCTGGTGTCTGCCACCCCAGCCCTTCGGGAGGCTGAGATAAGAGAATCCCTTCACATTGTGAGTTTGAGACCAGACTGCCCCATGGAGCAAGACCCTACGTCCACACACGGCGTAAAAGCACACCTGCACTCCCAGCTGCTCAGGAGGCCGAGGCAGGAGGATTTCTTGAGGCCGGGAGGTCGAGGCTGCAGTGAGGTTCGATCGCGCCATTGCACTCCAGACTTAGAGACAGAGTGAGATTCTGTCTCAAAAAAGAAAGAAAAAGAAAAACAAACAAGAAAAGAAAAAAAAAAATGCCGTGCACAGTGCCAGACGTTCCCTGTCCAGTCTGTCATCGATGGGCATTTGGGTGGGTGCCAGGTCTTTGCTATTGTCATCAAATGTAGGTTAGGTCTTTTCACACAGCCCCATATTTCTTAGTACCCAGAAAAGAGCAAACCACAGATTGGGCCCTGGAACCTGCAGACTGAAGCAATCCTCCCCCCTCAGCCTCCCCTGTCAGCCTCCCCCCTCAGCCTCTCCCTCAGCCTCCTCCATCAGCCTCCCCATGTGCTGGGATACCATGTGTGACCCACTGCGGCCGGCTAACAGTTCTTCTAACGAGCTCCCCCCCTGCACAGGAGATCAACCATCACCCCGTGCTCTGCTAGCGACTGAAAGACCCAGTCGTTAAAAGACACGGGCACCCGCGTCTCCTCCTCCATCAGTGCTCACGCCGGCAGCTCTCCTGGGTCTCTGCTGCTCAGACTGGAGCTCAGTCCCGCACACGCGCTCCACGTAGGACGGGGAGGCTCATTCGGGAGGCCCGGCCTCCAGAGCCATCAGTCCATCAAGGCCTGTCGGTTTCAGCCACCGCGTTTGCACAAACATGTTAGAGCGAGAATAAGAAACGCGTGCGCCCCCCCCCCCAGCTGTCTCTAAGTGAAGGGCAGCCGCCCTTGTGTGGTGACCGACTTTGTAAGAAATGTGTGAGTGTTGGGAGTGATCATCAGTTCAGCCATTGTGGAAGACAGTGTGGCGATTCGTCAAGGACCGAGACACAGAAATCCCATTGGACCCAGCAATCCCATGACTGGGTATATATCCAAAGGATTATAAATCGTTCTACTATAAGGACACGTGCACACGAATGTTCACTGCAGCCCTGTGTACAACAGCAAAGACCTGGAACCAACCCAAATGCCCAGCGGTGATAGACTGGACAGGGAAAGTGTGGCACATAGACACCATGGAATACTATGCAGCCGTGAAAAAGGATGAGTTCGTGTCCTTTGTAGGGACATGGATGAACCTGGAAACCATCATTCTCAGTCAACGGACACAAGAGCAGAAAATCAAACCCCGCACGTTCTTACTCATAGGCGGGCGTTGAACAGTGAGAACACAGGGACGCAGGGAGGGGAGCGTCACACACTGGGGTTCTGTCTGGCGGTGGGGGCCATAGCAGACGGATAGCAGGGGATGGGGGGCTAGGGGAGGGACAGCAGGGGGTGGGGGGCTAGGGGAGGGATAGCAGTGGGTGTTGGCTAGGGGAGGGATAGCAGGGAGACGGGGGCTGGGAGAGGGGTAACAAAGGGTGGAGGGACTGGGGAGGGAGAGCAGGGGTGGGTGTCTAGGGGAGGGAGAGCCTTGGGAGACATACCTAATGGAGATGGGGGGGATGAGTGCAGCAAACCCCCATGGCCCGTGCGTCCCTGTGTCACAAACCTGCACCCCAGCACGTGCGCCCCAGAACCTAAAGTCAAATAAACTACGACACAAAGACCATCCGCAGCTGTGTATTTTCTGCGAGGGTGGAAACCCTTCCCGCCGCACAGACGGCCTCGGATTCTCTCCTGCAAAGGGTCCCAAGAGCAGCTCTGTCCCTGCACGTCCACTCGGGTCACCCCGAAATCACCGGGCCCCAGGCCTGTCCGTCCCTTTGCTGACTTCTGCCACCCCGGTTCCCGGCCCTGGCCCAGACGGGGTGTCACGTTATTCCAGGAGGGTCAGGCTCTGGGCAATAAAGAAATTAGCAATCGGGGTGCCTGCCATGCTTGGGAAACGCTCCGGAACGCGGGATGCGAAGTGACAACATCCAATTAAATTTAATTACCCGAGCTGTATTTTCATTTTAACTGACACTTTTTATTAACCACGGGCGAGCACGGGGAGCCGGCCCCCCCCCCCCCCAAACTGCACGCCGGTAATACGGTTATCGTAGGCAAAACTCCAAATATCTAATTTTCTAAAACGAAATTAGAGACGGGGTGGAGGGTGGGGGGGAGGCTTCGAAAAAGGTTTTCTTTGTTTGGCCTGTGAAGGGTTATTGCGTTCAGTCTGTGAGCTGCGTTATGTCAGAAGGAGGTTCCCTGCACCCCAATAAAGTTACTCTATGAGAACAGCACATATTATATCAGAAGGAGCCTCCCTGCACCCCAATAAACTTATTCAATGAGAACAGCACATATTATATCAGAAGGAGGTTCCCTGCACCCCAATAAACTTATTCAATGAGAAGAGCACATATTATATCAGAAGGAGGTTCCCTGCACCCCAATAAACTTATTCAAAGAGAACAGCACATATTATATCAGAAGGAGATTCCCTGCACCCCAATAAACTTATTCAATGAGAAGAGCACATATTGTATCAGAAGGAGGTTTCCTGCACCCAATAAAGTTATTCAATGAGAACAGCACATATATCAGAAGGAGGTTCCCTGCACCCCAATAATCTTATTCAATGAGAACAGCACATATTATATCAAAAGGAGCTTCCCTTCACCCCAATAAACTTATTCAATGAGAAGAGCACATATTGTATCAGAAGGAGGTTCCCTGCACCCAATAAACTTATTCAATGAGAACAGCACATATATCAGAAGGAGGTTCCCTGCACCCCAATAAACTTATTCAATGAGAAGAGCACATATTATATCAGAAGGAGGTTCCCTGCACCCCAATAAAGTTATTCAATGAGAACAGCACATATTATATCAGAAGGAGCTTCCCTGCACCCCAATAAAGTTATTCAGTGAGAACAGCACATATTGTATCAGAAGGAGGTTCCCTGCACCCCAATAAAGTTATTCAATGAGAACAGCACATATTATATCAGAAGGAGCTTCCCTGCACCCCAATAAAGTTATTCAATGAGAACAGCACATATTATATCAGAAGGAGCTTCCCTGCACCCCAATAAAGTTATTCAGTGAGAACAGCACATATTATATCAGAAGGAGATTCCCTGCACCCCAATAAAGTTATTCAGTGAGAACAGCACATATTATATCGGAAGGAGCTTCCCTGCACCCCAATAAAGTTATTCAGTGAGAACAGCACATATTATATCAGAAGGAGGTTCCCTGCACCCCAGAAAACGTAGGCACTGCGAGGTCACCCCCGCACACAGGCCCGCAGGCCCAGGCTCCCGCGACACCCCTTCCCTCCTGAGAGTGACCGTCCCTGGCAGAAACCCGGCGCCCTTCCCCGGCCCGAGGTCCCACCGGAGGCTCATTTCCGAGGCCCCCCTCCTGGTCCAGGCCCCCCCCGAGCCCCAGCTCATTTCCAAGTGTTTGGGGCGCCTGTGACGGAGGTGGAGGGGTGCTCGGCCTTCAGCAGGGCGGCCGAATTCGCAGGGGTCCGTCCCCCGGGACGTGCTGGCCCCAGGGACAGGGAGAAGGACGCAGCTGGACACCCCCGGGGCCGGGCTGGCATCGGGCCGCAGATCCCGTCTCCCTTCACTGCTGTTTAGAGTCGGGGGGCTGAGCATGGGCCGGGGGGGGGTCCTGTGGAGCTTTGGGGTGTCGTGGGACACGGCATTGAACCGTGAGGGCAGCGCGCAGGAGGAAGCCCTGCCCCACCCTGCCCTCCCCCACCCTGCCCTTCCCCCCGCCCTCCCCTCCCCTCCCCCCCTCCCATCCCCTCCAGTCCCCTCCCCCCTCCTCTCACCTCCCATCGCGTCCCCACCCATCCCTTCCCTCCACTCCCCTCCCCTGCCCTCCCCTTCCCCCCCGCCCTTCCCTTCCCCCACCCTCCTCTCCCCTCCGCTCCCCCACCCTTCCCTTCCCCCCCGGCCTTCCCTCTCTTCCCCTCCCCCACACTACCCCTCCCCCCCGCCCTTCCCCTCCCCCCCGCCCTTCCCCTCCCCCCAACCCTTCCCTTCCCTCCCCTCCCCTCCCCCACCCTTCCGTTCCCACCCTGCCCTTCCCTTCCCCCGCCCTTCCCTTTCTTCCCCTCCCCCACCCCTTCCCCTCCCCCACCCTTCCACTCGCCCCGCCCTTCCGTTCCCCAGCCCCCCTCCCCCCCGCACCCTTCCCTTCCCTCCCTGCCCTTCCCTTCCCCCACCCTCCTCTCTCTTCCCCTCCCCCTTCCCTCCCCTCCGCTCCCCCACCCTTCCCTTCCCCCCGCCCTTCCCTCTCTTCCCCTCCCCTCCCCCGCCCTTCCCTTCCCCCACCCTCCCCCGCCCTCCCTCCCCTCCCCCTCCCCACCGTTCCCTTCCCTCCCTGCCCTTCGCTTCCCCCCTCCCCGCCCTCCCTCCCCTCTGAAAGGCAGCCCCGCCCCGCCGCCCCGGCTGCACGACAGTCCCTGGATGGCGTCTCCCCGCCCACGCCGCCCCCCGGGTTCCCGCCCCGCTCCTGCCTCGGCCTCCGGAGCCGCCGGGACCACGTGCCCGGCGCCCAGCCCCCCGCCCGGCCACGCCGCGGCGTCTGTGTTCTTGCTCGAGACGGGCTTTCACCGCGTTGGCCAGGCCGGTCTCGAACTCCTGACTTCAGACGACCCGCCCGCCTCGCCCTCTCCAAGTGCCGCCAGGACACGTGCGAGCCGCTGCGCCTGGACTTTGTTCTTTTTCCCTTTTTTGGGAGACAGAGTCTCGCCGTGTCCCCCAGGCTGGAGTGCGGGGGCGCGGTCTCGGCTCACGGCAGCCTCCGCCTCCCGGGTTCAAGCGATCCTCCTGCCTCAGCCTCCCCAGGAGCTGGGATCACAGCCGCCCACCACCACCACGCCCGGCTCATTTTTGTATCTTTAGCAGACACAGCGTTTCGCCGTGTTGCTCAGGGTGGCCTCGAACTCCTGACCTCAGGCGATCCTCCTGCCTCGGCCTCCCAAAGTGCCCAGCCAACACTTTCCTTTATAAACCTCCCACTGGGTGCCATTTCTCTGCAGCCTCAGAAGCCACAGAACCTCGAGGCCACCCAAGTCCCTCACGTCTGTGACGGATCGAAACCCTGCCCCAGACACGGCCGTGGCCCAGCTCATGGCCACCGGCTCAGAAGGACAGAGGCCAGGCCTGGCACGTGGATGTCACCCCCTTGTCCTGCTGGGCAAAAGCCTCAGGCAGCCAGAAGTGCCCTGCTCGGAAGGGACCCCAGCTCCAAATGCAGAGACACAAACGTGGCAGGGGACCCCAGGCAGGCCAGGCTCACGCCGTCCCCGGGTACAAGGCCGTGTGCAATGTCCTGCAGATCCATGAAGTCCACGCGTTACCAGTTGCCAAAAAACCACCACTGAGACGCGGCTCCTGGGCCAACTGCCCCCTGGCTCTGGGACGTCCCCAGCTGCCATCCCTGCAGGACTCAGCCTCAGTCTGCCTTCCAGGGACGTGTTTTCCAACGTCATCAGACCCAGGCCGTGGTGGGGTGACCTGCCTCACGCCCAGAACCCCAGCACTTGGGAAGGCCGACGTGGGCGCATTGCCTGAGGTCGGGAGATCAAGACCAGCCCGGCCAACATGGCGAAACCTGGTCTGTACTAAAAATAGTTTTAAACATCAGCCGGGTGCAGTGACGGGCACCTGTCATGCCATCGACTCGGGAGGCTGAGGCAGGACAATCGTTTGAACCCGGGAGGCGGAGGTGGCGGGGAGCTGAGGTCACACCACTGGACTCCAGCCGGGGACACAACAGCAAAACTCGGTATCAAAAAATAGCAATGATCAATTTGGGACGCTGAGGCCGGTGGACTCATTGCCTGAGCTCAGGAGTTTGCCAGCAGCCTGGGCAACAGGGTGAAACCCCAAGTCTACTAAAAAAAAAAAAAAAAATTAGCTGGGTGTGGTGGCAGGTGCATGTCCGCCCAGCTCCTGAGGAGGCTGAGGCAGGAGGATCCCTTGAACCCGGGAGGCGGAGGTCGCAGTGAGCTGAGGTGGCTGGCTTAGGCTGTGCTTTGTGTCCAGGGAGACTCCTTTTGGGGTGACCAGAACGTTCTGGAACCAGTCAGAAGCAGGGACTGTAGAATGCCACGCGGAGGCCCTCACGGCACGGAGTCTTTCGCGTGGAAATGGTGATTTCGGGGCGACGTGAATCCCGCCTGACATATTCTTTTTGACACCGTTTGTAAAAATAGGGGTGTCCAAAGACAGTCACGCTTTCCAGATTCTGAAAGAGCAACGGGACGTGGTGGGTCACGCCTGTCATCCCAGCCGTTGGGGAGACAGAGGCCCGTAGATCACTTAAAGTCGGGAGTTCAACACCAGGCTGGCCACCACTTGAAACCCCGTCTCTACGAAAGGCACAAAAGTTAGCCAAGCGTCACGGAAGGCGCCTGTGATCCCAGAGACTCGGGAGGCTGAGGCAGGAGAATCTCTTGAACCCGGGAGGTGGAGGCTGCACTCAGCTGACCTTGCACCACCGCACTCCAGCCTGGGCAAAAGAGCAAGGCTGTCTTTAAAAAATTTAAAAAAAAAAAAAAAACTCACTGTGTAAGAGGACAGATTTGTGTCCCCCCAAAATTGCAGCATCTTCAAGGAAAATATGAAGAAAGGGCAGGTTTTCAGGAGCCAAAGGCGTGGGTCACCTGAATTAACCAACTATCCGCAGGGACCTCACAGCACCTTTGCATCTGGGGTCTGGGTTTCCCTAATCTCATCACCAGCATCGCAGACAACATGTGCAGATGACGATCTCCACCACATTCTACCAACTCACCCTGTCTGCAGCGCACACACTGTATTCATGGATTTTCAGACTCAATAAAACCCTCTGGTGTGGAACTATGCCTAATTTTCATCTTCCCTTAGGGTACACATATATTATATATATATATATATATAAAATGGATACATTATTATTAAATATATATATTTATATAAAAGCTACTTTCTATGAAAATGTATATAGTTAATAGTATTATTATATTGTATATTATATATTATATATCATTATATATGATATACATTATAAATATATTATATAAACATATATATTATTAATTTACAATTATATATAATAATATATATTATAAATTATGAAATATATATTAAATATATTGTATATATTTATATTTATTTATATATTTATAGTATTTTATATTTATATATTTATTATAAATATACTATATTTATATATTTATATTGATATATGTTTAATAATATATATTTTATATACTATTAAATATCTTATATATATATTATTTATATATTATAAATAATTATAAATATATTTTATAAATTCATGAAATAAATATAAATAAATATATATTATAAAATAATAAATATATATTAAATAGATTAAATATTCTTATATTTATTTTGTATTTAAACAAATTAAATATATTTAATATATTATTAAATATATTAAATATGTTATTAAAAATATTATTTAAAATATTAAATAATTTAATAATAAAAATTATTAAAAATAATTAAAATATATTAAAATATTATTAAACATATTAAATATATTTAATATATTATTAAATATATTAAATATGTTATTTAAAATATTTAAAATATTAAATATTTTAATAATAAAAAATTATTAAAAATAATTAAAATATATTAAAATATTATTAAACATATTAAATATATTGAATATATTTAATTATATATAATAATATATAATTATTAAATATATATATTTTTTCATAGAAAGTGGCTTTTCCCATTTAACCTTAAAAGTATTACTCCTTGTGCCTGTAATCCCACCACCGTCCGTCTCCAGACGAACTCACCACCGTCCATGTCCAGATGAATCCACCCCATGCATTCATTCATTCATTCACCAGCATCCGTCTCCACATGAATCCACCCCCATCCATCCATTCATTCACCACCATCCATTTCCAGGTGAGTTCACCCTGACTTGTTTCGGCACCAAGTTCTTCATAGACAGAGACATTTCCTGCTTTTCACCATGTGTTTGCTCATCATGCTTAGTAATTTTACATATGTTAGACTGAACGTTTCCATCTGTCCCCAGATCCGCTCTCTGCCCTCCTGCACCTGGCCGTGCACTCTGGCAGGTTTTTTTTTTTTTTAATTTTTATTTATTGATTTTTGAGACAGAGTCTCACTCTGTGGCCCAGGCTGGAGTGCAGAGTCATGATTTCAGCTCGCTGCAACCTCTGCCTCCCGGGTTCAAGGTATGCTCCTGCCTCAGCCTCCTGAATTGCTGGGATGACAGGTGCCCACTTAATATCTGTCCTTTTAGTGGAAACGGTGTTTCACCGTGTTGACCAGGCTGGTCTCGAACTCCTGACCTCAGGCGATCTGCCCACCTCAGCCTCCCAAAGTGCTGGGATTATAGGCTTGAGCCCTTGCTCTTCCTGCGTGTGCTGGGCACTCAGAGACACTCCTGAGAGACACAGCCGCTTTCGAACCTGAGTAGCTGGCACTCAGGACGTTCATTCAGTATAGATTAAATAACAGAGGCTCTGGCTCCGCACACGTATGGATAATGACTAAAGGCAATGTTCCGAGGCTCAAAGCAAACGCCGTTCACGGGTGGTAAATCTGGTCGCCCTCCCCCGAGAGAACCTAAAGTCAGTTATACGACCACATGAGCAAAAGTTATTCAGATAAACGCCCCACATTCCCTATTCATTTGCTTTTCTTTATCAATGAAAGGTGAAGGGGATGACGGTGCCTTCAGCTGAAGCTTCTACTCTGTGGGAACAAAGTTCCTTTTTAAAATTTCCTTTCTTGTTAAATCGTAAGTGTGCTGATAACTCTGTGAGGCCCCCTCCTCTGCAGCTGTGAGACCCGCCGTGCTCACAGGCACGTGGAACATTCCGTGTCCCTGGACTGTCCCCGAGACACCTGCGCCGGACGTGCTCACAGGCATGTCCCCGCTCTCCGTGGCTGTCACCTGTTCAGAAACGTTTTCAGGTGCCGGCCGGTCGGGTGTGAGTTTAGATGCTGAGGTCTGGCTGCGGCCCACGGAGCTCAGACACGGCAGGAAGGACGACCCCACACGCGTCAGGGATCCCTGTGCGTGTTTTCCTTTGTTCATTGCGCTCTCGGGGCTCGATGGCCGGCGAGGGTCCCCTCCCTGCAGCCCACGAAGTAGAAACTGAATTGCTGAGAGATCCTGTCCCAGGGATGATTTTTCTTTGCAGCACGGAGCATCTATTTCCAACCTACTGAAGCGATAAAAACTCTCAGCCTCACAAGAAGATCGGTGACTATATCCTAACACTTTACAATCTTTCCACGCATCCTGCATGATCTCCCGCACTCTGGACACTAAGCTCCATCATGACACGTGTCCTCTTCCCTGGGTTCTTCCTGCCTGGGGTCGAAACGTTCCCCCTATCATGGCCAGCCCCAAGGCACCACGCCAACCCTAACTTCTTCCCCAAACCCCATCTATAAATGGCCTTGTATGCGGTGACTGCTGAGGACCAGCACAGAGAAGCCAGAGCAGGGAGAGTTGAGACTGTTTAACGCTCCAAAATATATACCGAGTCCACCCTGAAGGAGCCTCAAATATGGACCTAAGAGTGGGCAAACCCGAGGTTGGCGGGGGGATCACTCAGGGTCAGGAGTTTGAGACCAGCCTGACCAACATGGTGAAACCCTGTCTCCACTAAAAACGCAAAAAGTTTCTGGTCAGGTGTGGTGGCTCAGGCCTGTAATCCGAACACTTTGGAGGGCAAGGCGGGTGGATGATTTGAAGTCGGGAGTTCAAGACCAGCCTGGCCAACATGGTGAAACCCTATCTCTACTAAAAGAACACCCAAAAAACGCACTGGGTTTTTTTGTTTGTTTGTTTGTTTGTTTTGGTTTTTGGTTTGTTTGTTTTGAGACAATCTCAATCTGTCTCCCAAACTGGAGTGCAGTGGCTCGATCTCCACTGACCGCGACCTCCACCTCCCGGGTTCAAGAGATTCTCCTGCCTCAGCCTCCTCAGGAGCTGGGATGACCGGCTCCCACCACCACATGTGGCCCATTTTTGTATTTTTAGTAGAGAAGGGGTTTCATCATGTTGGCCAGGGTGGTCTTGAACTCCTAACCCCAAGCAATCCTGCTAAGGGGTCCGGACAGGATAGAAAGGCGATGTTATTCCTTTCTTTTCTTGAAAAAGGTCGGGGGTGCCCAGGGAGTGGGAAACAGCTTGGTTTGAATACCCCAGGTGTAACACATAGAGTGTGGTATACAGTAGTAGCTCAATAAATGCTTCAGGGTATGGTATGCAATAGTTGCTCAATAAATGCTGGAGGGTGAAGCTCGTTGGGATTCCAGACCTGCATGCCTCATTTGTCTTACTTTACAGATTTTTTATTTAAAAAAAAAAAAAAAAACGGGGTTTCACCATGTTGGTCAGGCTGGTCTCCAACTCCCAACCTCAGGGGATCCTCCCGCCTTGGCCTCCAAAGTGTTTGGATGACAGGCCTGACCCACCACGCCCAGCCTCATTTCTCTTACGTTAAAACTCATACACTTTGATCTTCTTCTGAGGCATCCATTGGGCTCAGGGAACTGGCGGTTTGCCCAGAGAGACCCCCTGGCCCAACCTGGGAACCACCCTAGGAATGTCCCTTTCCGGCACTTACATGTCATTATTAAGCGACGTGAAAGGAGCCGGGTGCGCGGTGGCTCATGCCTGTGATCCCAGCATTTTCGGAGGCCTGAGGTCGGGAGTTCGAGGCCAGCCTGGCCAACATGGCACAACCCCGTCTCTACTAAAAACACAAAAGTTAGCACAGCGTGGTGGCGGGTACTGGTAGTCCCAGATCCTTGGGAGGCTGAGGCAGGAGGATCGGTTGAACCCTGGAGGTGGAGGCTGCAGTGAGCTGAGCTCGCCCCACTGCACTCCTGGGTGGTAGAATCAGACTCTGTCTCAAAATCAATCAATCAATCAATCAATCAATCAAGAGAGACGGAGGTGAGAGAAGTCCTGTTCTCTATCTCAGCCACACTGAGGACATTTGCAATGCTTTGTCCCTGAACCCCTGCACACTCCCAGGCACGGCTTCGAAGCCAAATATCCAGACATCGGGTCTGATTGGAAACGCGTGTCATCAATACGTACAAGTGTTTCGTCCCTGGTGTAAAATTAAACTCTCTGCAGGACTCGTTCCGAATAGCCGTGTTCGGATCAACTTTCTGAGCAAGACTTTCCCAGGTTTGTCGACGTGCGTCTTGGGGCAATTCACATTTCCCTAAAACCGTGGAAATTACGGTGGTAGGTTCAAATCCAGCAGAGGAAGACAGAAAAACGCTGTTAAAAAAAAAAAAAATTGGTATTCCTCTCCATTCTGCAGGGCCCCTGAAAATACACAGTGTGCTTTTATGGATGATTTCTGAATTTCCATTTTAATAAAATAAATGTAGATCGTCGCAGATAATAGCGGTGTTCAATATTTATGAAGTGTCTTTTTAGAATAAATCCAGAAATTCTGTATTAATCATCACAACCATTACACGCCACGCGCGTATAAATAACACACGGAGACGCCATTTATTTTATTTATTTATTTATTTTTTTTTTTTGGAAAACCCGTAATGAAAAGCAGCTGAGGACCCAATTTCATGTCTGAGGAATTCATCCTGTTTGGAGGCGGATTTATGGGATTTTGAAAGAGACTTTCCGTCTTACCCAGCAGCCGAAATAGGGGCCTGATAACAGCCCTTTTCCCCCGCACTGGAAATGAATAAGCAATTTTTTATTTAAGGCAGGGATCGCCATCCGGAATATATATATATTTTTTTCTTTTTTCTTTTCTGGCCAGGAAGGATTTGTCTTGCAGGGGTGAGAGGTGTTCCAGACACCCCAAAAAGACAAAAAGAAAAAAATACATAAAAACTGGAGAGTTTAAAAAAAAGACGCAGAAGAGCCCCAGACCCGTGGAGACAAACAGAAACGTGTCAGAAGTGGCTCCTGTCTGTCACCCCAGCACCGTGGGAGGCGGAGGTGGGTGGATCAGCCGAGGTCGGGAGTTCAAGACCAGCCTGGCCAACATGGTGAAACCCCGTCTGTACTAAAAATACGAAAATTACCTGGACACGGTGTTGAGCGCCTGTCATCCCGGCTACTCGGGAGGCTGAGGCAGGAGGATCGCTTGAACCCGGGAGGCGGAGGCTGCAGGGAGCTGAGATCGCATCACCGCACTCCGGCCTGGGCCACAGAGCGAGACTCAGTCTTAAAAAGAAGGAGGCCGGGCGCGGTGACTCACACCATAATCCCAGCACTTTTAGAGGCCGGGGTGAGCCGATCACCCAAGGTCAGGGGTTCGAGACCAGCCCGGCCAACATGCTGAAACCCCGTCTCTACTAAAAATACAAACATTAGCTGGACATGGTGGTGAGCGCCTGTGATCCCAGCTACTCGGGAGGCTGAGGCAGGAGGATGCCTTGAACCCGGGAGGCGGAGGCTGCGGTGAGCCGAGATCGCCCCATGGCGCTCCAGCCTGGGCAACAGAGCAAGACTCCATCTCAGAAAAAAAATACAGAACTTCCCTTCAGCTAAGCCAGAGTGGCTCACGCCAGTAATCCCAACACTCTGGGAGGCTGAGGTGGGTGGATCACCTGAGGTCGGGAGTTCAAGACCAGCCTGGGCAACATGGTGAAACCCCGTCTGTACTAAAAATACGAAAGTTAGCTGGACATGGTGGTGAGCGCCTGTCATCCCAGCTACTCGGGAGGCTGAGGCAGGAGGATGCCTTGAACCCGGGAGGCGGAGGCTGCGGTGAGCTGAGATCGCGCCACGGCAGTCCAGCCTGGGCCCCGGAATATTTCATCTCAAAACAAAACAAAACAAACAGAAACACATTTGGGGTGACCCTGGGAGGTGCTTTTACCCAAAAAGGTGAAGTCGGCCTGCTGACTCGTTCTTCCCACAACCAGAGAGCCGGCTCACGGTGCCCCGAGGAACTGGAGCCGTTGCCCTCAGGACCCATCCAACGCGTTGACCGAGGGCCCTGGGACGAGCCAAGGATCCATCCCCGCCATCGTACCTTCGATCGGAGTCTCTGTTGGCGACCGGTGCCCGGCCCCTGCCACACAGACGATCCCAACCCACCACGTTTCCCAGCAAGAACGTTCCCTCTCCCAGTCCTGGAGTCTGAGATGCCAGTGTCTCCGGGGAGGCTCCTTCCTGCCTCTCCAGCTCCTGGGGGCACCAATGTTCCTTGGCTTGCGGCCCCATCACTGCAGCCTCCACCTCCGTTCACAGGTTCTTGGGTTGAAATATGAACGTATATTTTGGGGGTACCATAGTTCAATCCACGTCGGTTGTATTCAGTTCCCTCTGGAGGGTCTAAGGGAGGGTCCTTCCTGCGTCTCTAGCCCCCGGGGGCTCCAGCATCCCTGGGCTTGCGGCCCCATCACTGCAGCCTCCACCTCCATTCACAGGTTTGTGGGTTAGAATAAGAACATATCTTTTGGGGGGCATCATAGTTCAATCCACTTCAATTGCATCCAGTTCCCTCTGGAGGGTACAGGGGAGGCTCCTTCCTGCGTCTCCAGCTCCCGGGGGCTCCAGCATCCCTGGGCTTGCGGCCCCATCACTGCAGCCTCCGCCTGGGCCTCCACGTGGCCTTGCGTCTTGCATCTGTGCCCCGTCTTCTGTCTCTTACAAGGACGCCTGCCCTTGCGTTTAGGGGACGCCCAGATCATTCAGCATGAACTGGTCACAGGGGCTTTTTCTCAGTCACGTCCGCAGAGACGGTTTTTCCAAACACGGCTCGTGTCACGGGTTCCGAGAGGACGTCGCTGGGGCGGAGTCTCCCCGTCCCACAGTGTGTCACGGTCCCAAAGCCACGCGGGACCGAGCACACGGCAGAGCAAAGCTCAGACCGGGAGTTCCGGGGCGGGTGTGCAGAACGTGCAGGAGCCTGACTCGGGGACACACGTGCCGGGCGGGTTTGCTGCAACGCTTTTAAAGGCAAATGTCACGTTTGTTGGTGATATTCGCCGTTCGCGGCGACCCAGAAGCACTAAATTCTCCGACCCGACATTTAAAAGTGGGCGTCACGACCCCAACACCCTGGCTGTGTATTAAGGTCTTACACCCGCTTCATCTCAGCGCACGTCACGGAATTCACAGGGTCTGGACATTCGCTGACATGCGACCCGCGCTCGGAGAGCTTCAGAGTCGCCGCGGCGTGGGCTCCATGGTGGCTTCTACAATGTCACCTCTGCCTGGAGCCTGTGGCTGGAAGGGGGTGTTTTTGGGAAATGGGGTCTTTGCGTCTGGAACGACATCCGGGATGTGCAAATCAGATCATCCTCGATGAGACGGGACCCCACATGCAATGGAACGTGTCGGTTTAAATGACGCAGACGAGAAGGCCCCATGGAGACAGACGGAGGAAGAGGCGGCCGTGATGGGGCCGCAAGCCCAGGCATGCTGGCACCCCCAGGAGCTGGGACAGGCAGGAAGACCCTCCCTAGAGCTTTCTAAAGCAACCAGATAAAACTGCAGTGGACTGAACTACGATACTGCCAACAGATGGGTCCGTATCGTACCCCCAGACCCCATGAACGGGGCCTTATTCAGAAACAATGCCGGTGTGCGTGTAATGAAGTCAAAAACTTGGACATGAGATCATCCTAGGTTAGGGAGGGGGCTACATGCAATCACAAGCGTCCTTTTAAAAGACAGAAGAGAAGATACAGACGCAGAGGACAAGGTGACATGGAGACAGAGGCAGAAACTGCAGTGAAGGGGCCACAAGCCCAGGGATGCTGGAGCGCCCAGGAGCTGGGACAGGCAGACCCTGACACACTTCAGTCTCAGCGTCCTGGTGTCCGGGCCTGGGACAGGGTAAGTTTCTGTTATTGTCAGGTCTCCTCAGTTTAATGTCATTCGTGGCAGCAGCCTCAGAAAATCACAGGATGTCTTAAACAGACGCTCGGTGCTGCAAAGAAACATCAGCCCCGAGACAGAGGATCCCTCAGCAACGCCATTGTTACCTCCTGGGCTGCAGGGAGGGGACCCTCGCCGGCCATCGAGCCCCGAGAGCGCAATGAACCAAGGAAAACACGCACACGGATCCCTGACGCGTGTGGGGTCGTCCTTCCTGCCGTGTCTGAGCTCCGTGGGCCGGAGCCAGACCTCAGCATCTAAACGCACACCCGGCCGGCCGACACCTGAAAACGTTTCTGAACAGGTGACGGCCACGGAGAGCGGGGACACGCCTGTGAGCACGTCCGGCGCAGGTGTCTCGGGGACAGTCCAGGGACACGGAATGTTCCACGTGCCTGTGAGCACGGCGGGTCTGACAGCCGCAGAGGACCGGGCCGCACAGAGTTGTGAGCACAGTTATGATTTAACGAGAAAGGCAAGTTTGAAGAGCAGCTTGTCTACTTTGCACAGGAGCGTCTCTTTCGGGGACACAGTCCGGCCACACAGCCAACACGGAGCGTCCTGTATTTTCCCCACAAACCATTGAGCTGATTCTTCTTTATTTTTTATTTTTTAGTGGGAGTCTCGCTCCGTCACCCAGGCTGGAGGGCCGTGGTGAGATCTCGGCTCCATGCAGCCTCCGCCTCCCGGGTTCAAGTGATCCTCCTGCCTCGGCCTCCCGAGCAGCTGGGATCACAGGTGCCCGCCACCACGCCTGGATACCCACTGAGGCCCTGCTTCACGGTGTTTCTGCACTCGGAGTATCTGCTTGGCTCATTGATTCCATGTTCTTCGTGCTCCTGCGCTCGGAGCGTCTGCCTGGCTAATTTATTCCAGGAACCGCAGGCCATGACGGGCAGCCCTTCTCCTGGCCCTGACTGAGGGATCATCGTGTTAGCGACTCCCCGGTCTCATTAGCGCCCCGTGTGAATTACATTAAGTGGCCAAGGCCCCCCGCAGATGTGCTAAGAGACCCGCGCATGTGATACGCACGTAGCTAATCGGATTTCGCAAATCACGTTACTAGTCCAGGGAGCAGGTTCTCGGTGGCGTCGGATTCTGTTCCACGTCTCAGCGACACGCCTGGTCTCCGTCGCCTTCTTCTTCTTCTGCTGCTGCTGCTTCTGCGACTTATTCTTCCTCCTCCTCCTCCTCCTCCTCCTCCTCCTTTCTCTTTGATATCGAGTCTCACTGTGTTGACTCCCGGCTGCAGTGCAGTGACATGATCTCGGCTCACCACAGCCTCCGCCTCCCGGGTTCAACCCGTTGTCCGGCCTCAGTCTCCCCAGTAGCTGGGATGACAGGTGGCCGCCAGCACCCCCGGCTCACTATTATATTTTTAGTACAGATTGGGTTTTGCCATGTTGGCCAGGCTGATCTCGAACTCCCAACCTCAGGGGACCCGCCCACGTCAACCTCCCAACGTGCTGGGGTGACCGCCGTCAGCCGCCGCGCCCGGCCCTAAACGATCTCTTAAGAAAGCAAAGAGAAGAAACCCTCAAGATTCATTCTGAACTCGAAAGGTTGCGTGAACGCTTTTCCGAATCTGGTAACAGCCACAGAGGGGGCACATGTGGACTCTTTGCGATGCTGAGCTCGGCGGGCATGGACCGGAGCGGGGAGAGGGTTTCGGGGGTTGCCAGAGAGCCGCTGCCTAGCACCGATTCCTGTGTCTTCCCATCCTCCAAGCTGGGCTGTGATGTCAGCTGCACGTCTTGACCTCAGCCCTCTCCAGTCAGGTGTAATAAAGGTCTGTAACCCATAAGAAGTTCCAGGCACCCCCGGGATGACCCATGTATGGAAGTGTGTAGGGCCGGGTGCGCTGGCTCCCACCTGCCATCGCAGCACGTTGGGAGGCTGAGGCAGACAGACCGCCTGAGGTCACGGGTTCGAGACCAGCCTCGCCAACCTGGTGAAACCCAGTCTCTACTAAAAATACCAAAGTCCATCTGGGCGTGGTGGCTCACGCACGTCATCCCAGCACTTTGGGAGGCCGAGGCAGGTGGGTCACCTGACATCAGGAGTTCGAGACCAGCCTGGCCAACATGGTGAAAACCCGTCTCTGCTAAAAATACAAAAATGAGCCTGGGGTGGCGGCGGGCGCCTGTCATCGCAGCTCCTTGAAACGCTGAGGCAGGAGACTCGCTTGAACCCGGGAGGCGGAAGTTGCAGTGAGCCAAGATCATGCTGCTGTGCTCCAGCCTGGGCCACAGAGCAAGGCTCTATCTCAAAGAATAAAACTACGTAACAATAAAAGTACAAAAATGAGCCGGGCGTGGTGGCACGCACCTGCAATCCCAGCTCCTCGGGAGGCTGAGGCAGGAGAGTCGCTTGAACCCGGGAGGCGGAGGTTGCCGCGAGCCCAGATCTCACCACTGCAGTCCAGCCTGGGGGACAGAGCGAGACTCTGTCTGAAAAAGACAATAAAACGAACAAAACCCAGGAACGATTTGGCCGAGAGGAAGAGGTTCCGGCTACGCTTGGGGATACAGTTTCCGACAGACGCTTGGACGATGCAGAAAGAAAAAGCCGCTCGGGACTCTTTCTCTTTCCTGCTTTTTTCTTTTTCTTTTTATTTTATTTTATTTTATTTTGAGGCAGAGCCTTGCTCTGTCACCCAGGCTGGAGTGCAATGGCGCCATCTCGGCTCACCGCGACCTCCGCCTCCCGGGTTCAAGCGATCCTCCTGCCTCAGCCTCCCGAGTAGCTGGGATTCCAGGTGGCTGGTGCCAAGCCCAGCTGATTTTTGTACTTTTATTTCTATGCGTTTTTATTTTTCGAGATAGAGTCTTGCTCTGTTGCCCAGGCTGGAGTGCAGTGGTGAGATCTCAGCTCACCGTGACCTCCACCTCCCGGCTTCAAGCGATCCTCCTGCCTCAGCCTCCCAAGTACGTGCGACTACAGGCACGCGCCACCCGACCCGGCTGAATTTCTGTTTGTATTTTTAGTAGAGACGGGGTTTCATCATGTTGGCCAGGCTGGTCTCGATCTCCTGACCTCAGGGGGTCTGCCTGCCTCGGTCTCCCAAACCGCTGGGATTATTATAGGCCCGAGCCACCAAGCCCAGACGGATTTTTGTGTTTTTTGTAGAGATAGGGGGGGGTTTCCACGTTGGCCAAGCTAGTCTCGAACCCCTGACCTCAGGTGATCCCCCTGCCTTGGCCTCCCAAAGTGCTGACAGGACACGTGGGACCCACCGCCCGGAACCACTGTGTGTTTTTACAAGAAACAGCCACGATCCCGGCATCCCTGCCTTTACCAAGCCCACAGGAGTGGGTCTTCTTCCAGGGAGCCTTCCAGGATTTTTCTCTCCGTCTTCCGCCCGGATGATCCGAAACGATCCGCCCCAGAGCAGCGGGTGAAGAATGTCCGACTGTTAAAACGTAAGCCTGGTAGGGGTCGTGCCACGGCCCCGTTTATTTGGGTTTTGTTTTGTTTTGTTTTGTTTTGTTTTGTTTTCTGAGGGACGCTCTGGGTGGCTTCTGTATCCCTGCATTTGACTTGCAAAGAAATGCAGTAAAAATAGAGGACACAGAAGTCAAGGAAGCTTCTGGAACGCGGTGGGGGGGGGATTCCTGAGGATCCGGAAAGAGACGGAGAATTCTGGCAGGTGGCTCAGAACTCAGTGTGATAAAAAAAAGGAAATAGGTGAAGAAACAGGGGAAAGGAAGGAGCCGCGGACGGGGGACCGGAGCCTCCCTGTTCAAATGCAAAACAGATCCTGCCTGTTGTTCCCCCGCGGACCACCCGGAGAGCTTTGGGTTTGCAAATCCACCGGCCCGGCCTCCGCTAGGCCGCGCAGAGGCGGCTCAGGCCCAGAGAGAAAGAAACCCTCTTTGCTGCTTCTTTTTTTTTTATTTTTTGAGACGGAGTCTCGCTCTGTTTCCCAGGCTGCAGCTCAGTGGTGCGATCTCAACTCACTGCAGCCTCCACCTCCCGGGTTCAAGCGATCCTCCTGCCTCAGCCTCCCAAGTAGCGGGGATGACAGGCACCTGCCAGCACACCTGACTGATGTTTGTATTTATTTTTATTTTTATTTTTTGCGATGGAGTCTCGCTCTGTTTCCCAGGCTGCAGCTCATTGGTGTGATCTCAGCTCACTGCAGCCTCCACCTCCTGGGTTCAAGCGATCCTCCCGCCTCAGCCTCCCGAGTAGCTGGGATCACAGGTGCCCGTCACCACGACTGATTGATGGTTGTATTTATTTTTATTATTATTATTTTTGGAGATGGAGTCTCGCTCTGTCCCCCAGGCTGGAGCTCAGTGGTGTGGTCTCAGCTCACCGCAGCCTCCACCTCCCGGGTTCAAGCGATCCTCCTGCCTCAGCCTCCCAAGTAGCTGGGATGACAGGCACCTGCCAGCACACCTGACTGATGTTTGTATTTATTTTTATTTTTATTTTTTGACATGGAGTCTCGCTCTGTTTCCCAGGCTGCAGCTCATTGGTGTGATCTCAGCTCACTGCAGCCTCCACGTCGTGGGTTCAAGTGATCCTCCTACCTCAGCCTCCCGAGTAGCTGGGATCACAGATGCCCGCTATCACGGCTGATTGATGTTTGTATTTATTTTTATTATTATTTTTTGAGACAGAGTGTCGCTGTGTTCTCCAGGCTCCAGCTCAGTGGTGTGATCTCAGCTCACAGCAGCCTCCACCTCCCGGGTTCAAGCGATCCTCCTGCCTCAGCCTCTCGAGTACCTGGGATCACAGGCACCTGTCACCACGGCTGATTGATGTTTGTATTTATTATTACTATTTTTTTTTTTGAGATAGAGTCTCGCTCTGTCCCCCAGGCTGGAGCTCAGTGGTGTGATCTCAGCTCACCACAGCCTCCACCTGCTGGGTTCAAGCGATCCTCCTGCCTCAGCCTCCTGAGTTGCTGGGATCACAGGCACCTACCAGGACACCTGACTGATGTTTGTATTTTTTTTATTATTATTATTATTTTTTTGAGATGAAATCTCGCTCTGTTTCCCAGGCTGCAGCTCAGTGGTGTGATCTCAGCTCACCGCAGCCTCCACCTCCCGGGTTCAAGCGATCCTCCTGCCTCAGCGTCCCGAGTAGCTGACATGACAGGCGCCCGCCAGCACGCCCGGCTGATTTTTGTATTTTTAGTAGAGACGGGGTTTCTCTGTGTTGCCCAGGCTGGTCTCGAACTCCTGACCCTGTGATATGTCTGCCTCAGCCTCCCAAAGTGCTGGGGTTACAGGTGTGAGCCGCCACACCCGCCCATTTGGTTTTATTATTTTTTTTGAGATAAAGTCTCCCTCTGTCCCCAGGCTGGAGTGCCGTGGTGTGATCTCGGCTCACCGCAGCCTCCGCCTCCCGGGTTCAAGCGATCCTCCCGCCTCAGCCTCCCGAGTAGCTGGGATGACAGGCGGCCGCCACCACGCCCGGCTGATTTTTGTATTTTTAGTAGAGACGGGGTTTCACCACGTTGGCCAGGCTGGTCTCGAACTCCTGACCTCAGGTGATCCGCCCGCCTCGGCCCCCCAACATGCTGGGCTCACAGCTCTAAGCCACCATGGCCGGCCAGAAACCGCGTCTTCACCCCCAGAGCTTCCCCAATCCCGGCCTGTGCCATCCCCTCCTGGCGTTCCGGGGGGCAGAGCCCGTTTCTCTGTACACGGCTGGGGGTGTTTAGGGCTTGTCTTCACTGACCCGGCCGCAGCGAAGCCGGTCAGCAGGCCGCGGGGCTCCGCCGCTGAGCCGATGGCGGACATGCCTTGACCCTTGGGACCAGCACACGGACACAAGTCCATGTTGACGCCGTCAGACCCCACGCGCGTCTGCGTTGTTTGCCCACCACAGGACGTACCAGCCTCCACCCGATGCCCCGTGCCCCGTCCTTGGGCCCGCCTGGCCATTGAAACCGATAGTGATCCATAATCCACACCCCACCCTTCCAGGCGGACGTGTCAGGAGCGGGCCCGGGAGGTCGCAGACACTGAGTTCTGGGTTCACATCCGCCGTGTCTGTGTGTGTGTCGAATGAATTTCCGCGTCACCTCCAAATTCAATTAGCGGGGGACCCCGTGTCACCGGGACCGCCTGAGCCGTCCCTCCCCCTGACACGTCCCCGTGGACGCAGTGCGGATCCGGCCGCGCTGTCGGGCTCTGCTAATCTCCCCACTAATTCTCAATTACCCCGAAATGAAGCCATAAATCACGCAGACAGACGGTCGATACAAACGCGCTTTTCCGGGTGATTGACAGTCTCCTGAAAGGTTCCCTGCGACTTGCTTTAAGGGGACCAGGTCTTTGCAGGGACAGGAGGGACCCAGAGAGGCGCGGGGAGGCCTCTGGGCCTCCGATCAGCCCTTGGGGGATGGAACTGAGCCCCGACAACAGCCCCTGTCCATGCACCAGACAAGACATCTTCCGCCTTTTGCACCTGCCTGTGCTAAATGACAAATTTAAATGTGTCACAGACACCGGGGGCGTCCGCAGACGCACGGTCCCCTGACTGTATGAAAACAGACGGCCCGTCTCCGCACGGAAATAAATGGGTGTCACCGCGGATCTGAGTGTCTCCGTCATGTCACTGACCCCGGCCTGGCCGTCGACGGGACGCTGTCTCCAGACGAGGACCCGGAAGGTGCTCGAGGCTCGGAGGCGTTGGGTGGAAAGGGGGCGGGGACGCGTCCGGGCTCACCCCGTTCTTAATTTGCAGCCTGTGCCTTTTACATTCATGAGGCCAAGATTGAAATGTAAATGAACCTCAAAAAAAGAAAATAAATAAAAGAGTGTTCCGCGGCCGCCAGCGCCCGACCCTGCGTGTCAGAGATTCCAGGAGGAACAGGAAAATCCGTGTCACGCAGAGAGAGGAGGGGAGAGCCACCGCCGGCCTGGGGGGTCATCAATACCGGGAATCCGGGCGGCCTGGGGCGGAAATGGGAACGGAGAGGCCCGTGCAGCGACCTGGGGTTCTTTGGACCCGGATTCCTCTCCTCTCTGGCCTTCTTCCTGCCAGGATTTAAACGCTTTCTTAGTTTGGTTTGTGTGCGTGTGTGTTTTTTTTTTTTTTGTCTGAGCCCGAGTATCAGTCTGTCCCCTGGGCTCGAACCCCTGACCTGAGGGATTCCTCATCCTTGGCCTGTGAAAGGGCTGGGACTCCAGGCGTGAGCCGCCGCGCTCGGCCAGGAGAGACGCGTTTCTTCACGTGGATGAGGCTGGTCTTGAACTCCGCACCTCACGGGATCCACCCGCCTTGGCCTCCCAAAGTGCTGGGATAACACTTTGGGGTTTTTTTTTTTTTAACACAGAGTCTCGCTGCGTCGTCCAGGCTGGAGGGCAATGGTGAGATCTGGGCTCACCGCAGCCTCCGCCTCCCGGGTTCAAGGGATCCTCCTGCCTCAGCCTCCCGAGTAGCTGGGATGACAGGTGCTAATTTTTGTATTTTTAGTAGAGACGCGGTTTCACCGTGTTGGCCAGGCTGGTCTCGAACCCCCGACCTCAGGTGATGCACCCGCCGCGGCCTCCCAAAGTGCTGGGATTGCAGGAATGACTCAGTGTGCCCAGCCCCCCGGCTTTTTAATTTCTTTTAAATCTTAGCCGAGTGCGGTAGCTCACACCTGTCACCCCAGCACTTTGGGAGGCTGAGGCAGGCGGATCACGTGGGGTCAGGAGTTTGAGACCAGCCTGGCCAACGTGAGGAAACGCTGTGTGTATTAAAAATAACAAAAGTCAGCCGGGCGTGGTGGCGGGCGCCTGTAACCCCAGCTACTGGGGAGGCTGAGGCAGGAGGATCGCTTGAACCCGGTAGGCGGAGGCTGCCGTGAGCCAAGATCTCACCACTGCACTCCAGCCTGGGCGACGGAGCGAGACTCTGTCCCCAAAAAACGAAAATTGTAATCCCAGCACGTTGGGAGGCCAAGGCGGGTGGATCACCTGAGGTCGGGAGTTCAAGACCAGCCTCTGCCACACGGTGAAATGCCGTCTGTGCTAAAATAACAAAAGTCAGCCGGGCGTGGTGGCGGGCGCCTGTAACCCCAGCTACTGGGGAGGCTGAGGCAGGAGGATCGCTTGAACCCGGGAGGCGGAGGCTGCCGTGAGCCGAGATCGCACCCCTGCACTCCGGCCTGGGCCACACACGGAGACTCCTTCTCAAAAAAAAAAAAACATTAAAAAAGGTGGGTTTTTTTTTTTTTTTTTCAGAATCTACATTTATCTCGTCCCTGACTCTCCCCCGGTCCCCGTGTGGGAGTTTTGGGGCCGTGCCAGCCGCCTGTCTCCGTGCTGACAGATGGAGGCTGGCCGTGGGGAAGGAGGCCGGAGGGTGGCAGGAGGGGCTGCCGGGGGGAGGCTGGGGTAGAAACGCTTGGGAAGGGAGAGTCGTTCCCAGGGGCTCCCCTGCCCAGCGGCGTCGCGGGGCCTCGGGATGTCGCAGTCACGCCACAAAGAACAAGACTTTCTTTTCTGTTTTTTGGGGTTTTTTTATTTTTATTTTTTGGTGATGGCGTCTCGCTCTGTTGCCCAGGCTGGACTGCAGAGGTGCGATCTCGGCTCACTGCAGCCTCCGCCTCCCGGGTTCAAGCGATCCTCCTGCCTCAGCCTCCCGAGTAGCTGGGACGACAGGTGCCCGCCACCACGCCCGGCTCATTTATGTATTTTTTTTTTTTTTAGGAGACATGGGGCTTCACGACGGTGGTCAGGCTGGTCTCGAACTCCTGACCCCAAGTGATCCACCTGCCTCGGCTTCCCAAAGTGCTGGGATGGCAGGTGTGAGACACCTCACCGCTTTTTGGGGTTTTTTTTGGGGGGGGAGGGGTGGGTGTGGAGTCTGGCTGTGTTGCCCAGGCTGCAGTGCAGTGGTGAGATGTCAGCTCAGTGCAGCCTCCGCCTCCCGGGTTCAAGCGATTCTCCTGCCTCAGTCTCCCAAGTAGCTGGGATGAGAGGCAGCCGCCACCAGGCCAGGCTGATTTCGGTATTTTTTGTACAAACGGGGTCTCACCATGTTGACCAGGCTGGTCTCGAACCCCTGACCCCACGGGATCTTCCTGCCTCAGCCTCCCAAAGTGCTGGGATGGCGGGCGTGAGCCGTCGTGCCTGGCTAGTGTGTGTGTCTGTGTGTGTGTGTGTGTGTGTGTGTGTGTGTGTGTGTTTTAATGCAAACATAGGGGTTTGGCTGACGCCCTCACAGCGAGCTGACCACGTGAGCAGACACGCAGGTGTGTCTTCCACCATCCGTGGGCACCGCTTCCCTGCGTGGAAGTGAAGCGTATTCAGTGATAAGCTTCCTATTCAATAGCAAAGACTCGGAACCGACCCGTGTGCCCATCCACGGTAGGCTGGATTAAAAAAAAAACAGGTGACGTAGACGCTGTGGAATACTATGCAGCCGTCAAAAAGGATGAGTTCGTGTCCTTTGCGGGGAATCTGTTAAATGTTCTTCTCAGGTGCACAAGGGCTGTGGTTTTAAAGGCCAGAACTTCCCAGGGACTTGACTGACCTGCTGTCTTTTCCGTCCCCATGTGGGAGCTTAGGGGTGTTTAAGTTCTGTGAGGTCGGGGAGATAGACAACCCAGTAAAAGCTATGGAAGGACCGTGGGGCAGACGAGGAATCTGGTGTTAAACGTGACTCCAGCGGACGTTTGAGGGAAGTCGTCTCAGGGGACAAAAGCTTGGATGGGGCCGGAGTAACCCCCAGATGGAAACGCCCCAGAGCCCGGCCACACTCCCGTCCCTGTGCATGGCTGGGAAGCCACTGTGTGAACTGCAAGTGTATCAAGTGACAACCCACAAGGGTATCGAGTCACAAGCTTCGCAATAGGGAAGACCGGGAACCAACCCAGATGCCCGTCCACCATAGACTGGATAAAGAAAACGTGGCACCTGGACACCAGGGAATACTAGGCAGCCATGAAAAAGGATGAGTTCCCGTCCTCTGCAGGGACATGGATGAAGCTGGAAACTGTCATCCTCAGCAAACGGACACGAGAGCGGAAGACCAGACGCCTCGTGGTCTCGCTTGTAAGTGGAAGTGGAACAGTGAGAACGCATGGGCACAGGGAGGGGAGCGTCCCACACCGGGGTCTGTCGGGATGTGGGGGGCCAGGGGAGGGATCGCAGGGAGTGGGGGACTTGGGAAGTAATAGCCGTGGGTGGGGGGCTAGGGGAGAGAGAGGAGTGGGTGGGGGCTCAGGGAGGGATATCGGGGGTGAGGGGCTTGGGGAGGGAGAGCAGGGGGTTGGGGGCCGGGGGAGGGAGAGCAGGGGCTGGGGGGATTGGAGACGGATCGTGGAGGGTGGGGTGCTATGGGAGGGACAGCAGGGGGTGGCGGATTGGGGAGGGATGACAAGGGTGGGGGGCCAGGGGAGGGATAACAGGGGGTGGGGCAGGGGAGGGGTAGCAGGGGGTGGGGGCTCGGGGAGGGGTGGGGGGGCAGGGGAGGGGTAGCAGGGGTGGGCGTATTGGGAAGGGAGAGCATTGGGAGCAACAGCTGCACGTTCTGCACATGAACCCCAGAACTTAAAGGATCATCATAAAAAATAAATACAAGGAAGCCGCGTGTGACCCTCAGGCATCGACACCCAGAGCCAGATCCGCACCACGGCCCCGGCCCGGCGGAAGCAGTGAGAGGGGAGGGGGCCGTGTGCCAACGATGCTTTTGGGACGTTCGGACGGACAGGTGGGTGTCTGCAGGGTGTCTTGGCAGAATGATGGCACCTTATCCATCCACCGTCCATGCAGCCATCCCTCATGTCTATGTGTCTAACTACCTACCTGTCTGTCTGTCTATGTGTCTATGTGTCTATCTAACTACCTGTCTGTCTGTCTGTCTGCCTGTCTTTCTATGTGTCTATGTGTCTAACTACCTACCTGTCTGTCTGTCTGTGTGTCTATGTGTCTAACTATCTACCTACCTGTCTGTCTGTCTATGTGTCTATCTAACTACCTACCTGTCTGTCTGTCTGTGTGTCTATGTGTCTATCTAACTACCTACCTGTCTGTCTGTCTGTGTGTCTATGTGTCTATCTAACTACCTACCTGTCTGTCTGTCTATCTGTCTATGTGTCTATCTAACTACCTACCTGTCTGTCTGTCTGTCTATGTGTCTATGTGTGTAACTACCTACCTGTCTGTCTGTCTGTGTGTCTATGTGTCTATCTAACTACCTACCTGCCTGTCTGTCTGTCTATGTGTCTATGTGTCTAACTACCTACCTGTCTGTCTGTCTGTGTGTCTATGTGTCTATCTAACTACCTACCTGTCTGTCTGTCTGTCTGTCTATGTGTCTATCTACCTACCTGTCTGTCTGTCTATCTGTCTATGTGTCTATCTAACTACCTACCTGTCTGTCTGTCTGTCTATGTGTCTATGTGTCTAACTACCTACCTGTCTGTCTGTCTGTCTATGTGTCTGTGTGTCTAACTACCTACCTGTCTGTCTGTGTATGTGTCTATCTAACTACCTGCCTGTCTGCCTGTCTGTCTATGTGTCTATGTGTCTAACTACCTACCTGTCTATGTGTCTATGTGTCTATCTAACTACCTACCTGTCTGTCTGTCTATGTGTCTATGTGTCTATCTAACTACCTACCTGTCTGCCTGTCTGTCTCTCTATCTATGTGTCTATGTATCTATGTGTCTAGGTATCTATGTATCTATCTACCTACCTACCTATCTATCTATGTGTCTGTCTGTCTGTCTGTCTATGTATGTGTCTATGTATCGATATATGTGTGTATGTATCTACCTATCTATGTATCTATGTATCTATCTTTCTGTCTGTCTGTGTTTGTATGTGTCTATGTGTCTATCTATGTGTCTATGTATCTATTATGTATGTATGTATCTATCTGTGTATGTGTCTATATATCCATCTATGTGTCTGTCTAACTACCTACCTGTCTGTCTATCTATGTGTCTATGTATCTATGTGTCTATGTATCTATCTATCTACCTACCTACCTACCTATCTGTGTATCTATCTATCTATCTATCTATATATCTATGTGTCTATGTATCTATCTATCTGTCTATGTGTCTATGGGTCTATCTATGTATCTATCTATCTATATGTCTATCTATGTGTCTATCTATCTATATGTGTGTGTGTCTATGTATCTACACATCATCTGTGTAGTTTCTATCTATGTATCTATCTATGTGTCTCTTTATCTATCTATTTATGTGTGTCTATGTATCTGTACATCATCTGTCTGTCTAGTTTCTATCTACCTATGTGTCTATCTATCTATGTATCTATCTATCTATCTATCTATGTGTCTATGTGTCTTTCTATCTATCTATGTGTCTATCTATCTATCTATGTGTGTATGTGTCTATCTACCTATCTATCTATCTATCTATCTATGTCTCTATCTATGTGTCTATGGGTCTATCTGTCTATCTATCTGTCTGTCTATGTCTGTGTCTATGTATCTGTACAGCATCTGTCTGTCTAGTTTCTATGTATCTATCTATATGTCTATCTACGTATCTATCTATCTATCTATCTCTCTGTCTATCTATGTGTCTATGGGTCTATCTGTCTGTCTGTCTGTCTATGTCTGTGTCTATGTATCTGTACATCATCTGTCTGTCTAGTTTCTATCTACCTATGTGTCTATCTATCTATGTATCTATCTATCTATCTATGTGTCTATGTGTCTTTCTATCTATCTATGTGTCTATCTATCTATCTATCTATCTATCTATCTATCTATGTCTCTATCTATGTGTCTATGGGTCTATCTATCTGTCTATCTATCTGTCTGTCTATGTCTGTGTCTATGTATCTGTACAGCATCTGTCTGTCTAGTTTCTATGTATCTATCTATATGTCTATCTACGTATCTATCTATCTATCTATCTCTCTGTCTATCTATGTGTCTATGGGTCTATCTGTCTATCTGTCTGTCTATGTCTGTGTCTATGTATCTGTACATCATCTGTCTGTCTAGTTTCTATCTATCTCTCTATATGTCTATCTATGTATCTATCTATCTATCTATATGTCTATCTATCTATCTATCTATCTATCTATCTATGTATCTATGTGTCTATCTATCTATCTATCTATCTATCTATCTGTCTATCTATGTGTCTATGGGTCTATCTGCCTCTCTGTCTGTCTGTCTGTCTATCTCTGTGTGTGTCTATGTATCTGTACATCATCTGTCTGTCTAGTTTCTGTCTATCTATCTGTGTATGTGTCTATCTGTCTATCTGTCTATCTATCTATGTGTCTATCTATGTGTCTATGGGTCTATCTGCCTCTCTGTCTGTCTGTCTGTCTATCTATGTGTGTGTCTATGTATCTGTACATCATCTGTCTGTCTAGTTTCTATCTATCTGTGTATGTGTCTATCTGTCTATCTGTCTATCTATCTATGTGTCTATCTATGTGTCTATGGGTCTATCTGTCTGCCTGCCTGTCTGTCTGTCTATGTGTGTGTCTATGTGTCTGTACATCATCTGTCTGTCTAGTTTCTGTCTATCTATCTGTGTATGTGTCTATCTATCTATGTGTCTATCTACGTGTCTATGGGTCTATCTGTCTGTCTGTCTGTCTGTCTGTCTATGTATGTGTCTATGTGTCTGTACATCATCTGTCTGTCTGGTTTCTATCTATCTGTCTTTCCCTCGCCTCCTGCCGTCACCCAGGCCCTACTGCGTGAACCCCACAGCGTCCAGGGAAGCACCCCCCGCCCCAGGCCGGCACTGGGAACACGACAGCCCCTCCGTCGGCCGGTTTGAACCCCGGCGCGTCCGTCGTCAGCAGACACGTTCCGCCGCGGCCGGGCCCCCTCCTCCCTCCGCCACCCTGCCCGGTCCATTATCTCCACGGCTGGTGTCTCAAAATATCTGTTTAATTGCTTATCAAATAGATAGTTATTGTATCGTAAAATCTTCAAAGGCCTTCCTCAGTCCCCTCTCGTGGCCCAGATGAACTTTTACGGCGTGATCTATCACCATGGATTATGGTAATCGCCTTGTTAATAGCAAGCGGGTGGCCCCTAAGAGCATTAAACCCCCCCCCCCCGCCCAGCCTCCTCGGAGTGGGTTCGATGGCTGAGGACCGTCGTGACAGGACGGGTGAATCATGGCAGACGCTCTGGAAACTCCACACATACGCCGTTCAATTATTTATAGGTTCATCAAGAATGCAGGGCTTAGGGGAGATGATCACTT
Organism: Saimiri boliviensis; assembly: GCF_048565385.1. Lineage (NCBI taxonomy): Eukaryota > Metazoa > Chordata > Mammalia > Primates > Cebidae > Saimiri > Saimiri boliviensis. The sequence continues at coordinate 22,575,730 of NC_133471.1, forward strand.
CATCACTAATTGTTTGATGGATGCCTCATGAACGACTCCCTGGATTCACAAGGACCGCGAGGTTGTACCTACCCTAGGAGGGTCCCCCCCCCAACCCCACCCCAGTCTCGGCCGGACGCAGGCACTGACCACAGGTCTGAAGGCACAGGCCTCAGGCCATCCCTGGGTGCACATTTCAGCATAAAAATCCGCTCCCTCCTCCGTTCAGTCCATGGGATTTGGGAAGCTGGGCGCTGGGGTGTCTCCTTGTTTACACTCCACATAGATAGAAACTACACAGATGATGTGTAGATACAGAGACACACACACATATAGATAGATAGACACATAGATAGACATATAGATAGATACATAGATAGATAGACCCATAGACACATAGACAGATAGATAGATAGATAGATAGATAGATAGATAGATAGATAGATACATAAATAGATAGATAGACAGATAGACAGACAGACAGACAGATAGATAGATAGATACATAGATAGATAGATAGATAGATAGATAGATAGACAGATAGACAGATAGACAGACAGACAGATAGATAGATAGATAGATAGATAGACAGACAGACAGACAGACAGACAGACAGACAGATAGATAGATAGATAGATAGATAGATAGATAAATAGACAGATAGACAGACAGACAGACAGACAGACAGATAGATAGATAGATAGATAGATAGATAGATAAATAGATAGACAGATAGACAGACAGACAGACAGATAGATAGATAGATAGATAGATAGATAGATAGATAAATAGATAGATAGACAGATAGACAGACAGACAGACAGATAGATAGATAGATAGATAGATAGATAGATAGATAGATAGATAAATAGACAGATAGACAGATAGACAGACAGACAGACAGATAGATAGATAGATACACACATACGTAGCTGAGACCTTCGTCTTCCATCCCGTATATGACACACGTCTCCGCCACCTGCTCCAGTGATCTGGTGACATCTGTCACTGTGCAAAAGAAAAAAGAATAATAAAAATTAAAAAAAAAAAAAAACAGCCTGGCCTACATGGTGAAACGCCGTCTCCACGAAAAACACAAAAATTAATCCGGGCACGGTGGCACACACCTGTCATCGTAGCACTTTGGGAGACTGAGGCAGGTCGGGAGTTCAAGAGCGGCCTGGCCACCATGGGGAAACTTGGTGTCTACTAAAAATACAAAAAAAAAAAAAAAAAGAAAAAAAAATTGGCTGAGCAGGGTGGCGACCACCTGTTACCCCAGATACAAGGGAGGCTGAGGCAGGAGGATCGCTTGAACTGGGAGGCCTACGTTGCAGTGAGCTGGGATTACAGGTAAATGCCATCATGCTCTGATAATTTATATATATATATATAAATTATATATATAGATTATATATAATATATATAATTTATATTATATATAATCTATATATAAATTATATATAGATTATATATAATATATATAATTTATATTATATATAATATAATATAAATTATATATATACATTATATATAATATATATAATTTATAATATATAATCTATATATAAATTATATATAGATTATATATAATATATATAATTTATATTATATATAACATATATAAATTATATATAGATTATATATAATATATATAATCTATATATAAATTATATATATAGATTATATATAATATATATAATTTATATTATATATAACCTATATATAAATTATATATATAAATTTTTATATATAATGTATATATAATATAATATATGTATAATGTATATAATTTATATATATATATAATTTATATAATTTATATATATATATAATTTATATATAAGCTACGATGTCCAGGTTTCCTGGGAGCTTCCCACATTCTTCGTCCACCATCCCGTGGGTCCCAAGCCGAAGGTCATTTAGACAGGCAGAGGCAGTCCCACATGGAACGCTGCCCTGTCTGTCCACCCCGTGGACTCTGCCCCGGGCAGGTGGCTGTTTTGGGAAGCAGTGGACACACAGCTTCCTCTCCGTCGCTTTGGTAAGAAAGGGCTCCTCGTGCTAGGGTGCTGGGGTGGCTGGATGTGGCGTCAACTGCATTGCAGGACAACCAGCCAGCAGGTGCAGCGAAAGGCAGGCTTTGCAGTTACAAGGGGCGGGAGGTGGTTCCTCCAAAAATAGCTTAGGAGCCTGTTTGCACAACTGCATTGCAGGAGAAGAAGCCAGCAGGTGCAGCAAAAGGCAGGCTTTGCAGTTACAACGGGGGAGGTGGTCCCTGCATAAGAAACTTAAGAGCTTGTTTGCACAATTGCATTTCACTACAAAGAACCAGCAGGTGCAGCGGAAGGCAGGCTTTGCAGTAACAAGGGGTGGAGGTGGTTCCTCCAAAAATAACTTAAGAGCTTGTCTGCACAATTGCATTTCACTACAAAGAACCAGCAGGTGCAGCGAAAGGCAGGCTTTGCAGTGACAAGGGAGGTAGGTGGTTCCTCCAAAAATAGCTTAGGAGCCTGTTTGCACAACTACCTTCCCCACAGGCTGGCAGGGAACCGAAACGGCGCTCTCAGGTGTGAGCAGGAACCATGCCTGTCCCGCTCGCTCAGGAGCTGTATTTGGCTGGGGCTTCTTCCCCGTGGGAGCAGAGTGTGGATGAGAATTGATGGCTCAGGGGGTCAGGAGTGGGTTTCCAGTCGCTGGAGAGACCGAGCAATCCACAGCAGAGAAGGCCGCCTGTGAGGACTGTCACCTTCAAGAACAGGGTGAGGCCAGCTCCTGCCACCCCTGTAGGGAGTGTGACCGCCAGGACCAGGTTCCCAGACTGAAGGTGGGGTCTCTGTGTCTGCGATGCTCCTGGGAACTTATTGACCAAAAGCAGGGACACCGGAGTCCCAGACACCCACCCTATAAGGAGCCCCAAACCATGAGCAGCATGTCCACTTCAAGCAGCTGCTCTCAGTCACGCCTATTGATTGATCCATTGATCCATCGATGATGGATGATGACATAGTGCTACTGGGAATGCAGAGAAGAAAACTATGTAGGTGGGACAGGTGGATCAGTGGCTCCCAGGTGATTTTTAGGGCACTGACCCGTCTCTGTATAACTCTTTATTCTTTTTTGAGACGGAATCTCGCTCTGTCAACCAGGCCGGAGTGCAGTGGCCTGATCTCAGCTCACGGCCACCTCCGCCTCCCGGGTTCAAGAAATTCTCTGCCTCAGCCTCCCGAGTAGCTGGGATCACAAGTGCTTTTTTTTTTTTTTTTTTTTTTTTTCGTATTTTTAGTAGAGGTGGGGTTTCACTATCTTGGCCAGGCTGGTCTTGAACTCCCGACCTGCTGATCCGCCCCCCTCGGCCTCTGTCTGTATGCTCCTAAACAGCTGGATTCACATCCCTGGACACCCATCCAAAGCCGTCGGATGTACAATCCCAACAGGGGCCTCAGTGTAAAGTATCCACCTTACTGAGTGACCATCAATAACGCGTTGAACCAATGTCCTACCCGAATCCAAGATGTTAATAAGAGCAGAAGCCGTTGCCGATCGAAGAAAGCGGATAATATGTGAGAATTCTTTCTCTTCTGCTCTACGTTTCTATAAAACCGAAACTCCTCTCAAAAGTACATCTAGGGTACCTGGGCTTGATGGCGAGGAGGGGGGCCCGTGACCCCAGCTACTCGGGAGGCTGAGGCAGGAGAGTCGCTTGAACCCGGGAGGCGGAGGCTGCAGTGAGCTGAGATCAGGCCACTGCACTCCAGCCTGGGCGACAGAGCAAGGCTCCATCTCAAACATATATATTACTATATATAAAATATATGTATATATAAAATATATTATGTATATAAAATACACATAATATATATTATACATAATATATATTAAATATACATAATATATAATATATATTACGTATAATATATATTAAACAACATTATATATTATATATTTAAAATATATAAGATATATAAGATGTATAAGATATATAATGAGTATAATTAATATATATAACATATAATATATATTATATATAACATATATTATGTATGTTATATATATTTAATATATATAATATATGTTATATATATTTAATATCTATTATATATAATACATATATTATATATTATATGTAAAATATATATAACATATATTATTAATATACATATAATATATAACATATTATTTATATATATTAAATATATATAACATATTATTCATATATTATATATTAAATATATATAACATTTAATATACAATATATAATATATGTATTATATACAATATATAATATATGTTTTAATATAATATATATACAATATATATAACATATATAATATATAACATATATTATTAAGATATATTATATATAACATATATTACTAAGATATATTAAATATATATAACATTTAATATATAATATATAGTATATGTATTATATACAATATATAGTGTATGTATTATATATAATATATATACAAAATATATATATAACATATATACAATAATCCATCTCTGGTTTAAGAAACATAGGCATCCCTCTTAGAGGACTTACGGTCTCTTGAGGAAGCTGAGGAAAAGGGATTATAAGATGACACCATTTAACACGTGTTGATGGAAGCAGTAAACAGGCGTCCCCAAACTACAGCCCGCGGGCCGCATGTGACCCCCTGAGGCCATTTATCCGGCCCCCACCGCACTTCAGGAAGGGGCACCTCTTTCATTGGTGGTCAGTGAGAGGCGCACAGTATGTGGTGGCCCTGCAACGCTCTCAGGGACAGTGAACTGGCCCCCTGTGTAAAAAGTCTGGGGACGCCTGCAGTCAAGCTTGGCCACTGAGGCAGCAGCAGGTGTCAGGAAGAGTCTCCCATTGGACTTGTTCTGGGCAGGTGGTACTTTCTCCCTTAAGAGCAGTCGGCCAACACCTGGCAGAGCAAAGAATGGTGGTCACGCCATGTCCGGCACAGTGGGTGCCATCCTGACTCTGTCTCCCTCCAAGGATGGCTGGAGACAGCTCCCCTCCCTGCATCGCCGGCCTTTGGTTTCATGCCTGGAGCTTCGTCTCCCCACGTCTGAATAAGTAAGGTGCTTCGTACTGAGAAACTTGGCACAGGCCCGCTGGCCGGGATCAGTCATTTGTACACCCAGCGGTGGACTTGAGCGGCGTGGATCAAATTGAGAGAGAGGCTTTAGATGAGAGGAGAAATTCTCCGAAGATCACAGCTCCTTCCTCCTCATTATAATAATCTCACAGTCCTCACCTTCAAAGGGCCATGCCGACGCGAGCTAATCAATTAAACATGCTCTTATCTTTTCTGATTGGAGTCGTGTGGAGCAGGTCAAACAAGGCACAGCCACATTCCAGGGGAACGAGGAGTCTTTAAACTCCAGGCAGACGTGCATCTATTCTGAATTTCCTCCTGCAGAAGGCATGTCAGCACAGCGAAGTCTCTGCTCCGAGAAAAAAGCAGATTCCGTACTGTGCTTTTGTATTCTTTTATTGCTCTATTTTTTCCTGTTTTTTTCCTGCTCATGGAAACAGCGATGGTTTTTGCACAAACTCATTCCCGTGACAAGGTTGGCACTCCAGAGGGACAACGGGTTGCTTTTTTTTCTGTTTGTTTTCAGTTTCCATTTCCTTGCAGTGTTTTTGCAAGATGAAGAACTTTCTCCAAGATTTCTTCTGTTGTTGTTGTTGTTGTTGTTGTTGTTGTTTGTTGTTGTTGTGTTTTTGAGACGGACTTTTGCTCTTGTGGCCCAGGCTGGACTGCAATGGAGTGATCTCACCTCATGGCAACCTCTGCCTGTCAGGTTCGAGTGATTCCCCTGTCTCAGCCTCCTGAGTAGCTGGGATTATACGCAGGCACCGCCACGCCTGGCTAATTCTTTTTACTCGACACGTAACTTCTCCATGTTGGTCAGGCTGGTCTCGAACTCCCGACCTCAGGCGATCCGCCCGCCTCCGTCTCCCAAAGTGGACGAACATAGTTGCTTGCTTTTCCCTGGCTAGAGAGCTTACTCTTAGGAGTGTGGTAACTTCTACTGCTTGGAGGTTCAGCTGCAGAATCACAAGCCAAATGAATCGGTACGAGCGTCAGCAGGTCTCAGCCTAAAGTGAACGTTCTTCTTGGTGGCTTTGCCATGTTCTGTTTGAGGTAAGGTGTCCAGATAGCTTCACGATGTGAAAATTCTGTGTTCGCCGGGCGCGGTGGCTCAAGCCTGTCATCCCAGCACTTTGGGAGGCCGAGGCGGGTGGATCACGAGGTCGAGAGATCGAGACCATCCTGGTCAACATGGTGAAACCCCGTCTCTACTAAAAATACAAAACATTAGCTGGGCATGGTGGCGCGTGCCTGTAATCCCAGCTACTCAGGAGGCTGAGGCAGGGGAATTGCCTGAACCCAGGAGGCGGAGGTTGCCGTGAGCCGAGATCGCGCCATTGCACTCCAGCCTGGGTAACAAGAGCGAAACTCCGTCTAAAAAAAAAAAGAAAGAAAGAAAATTCTGTGTTCTTCCAAAGTGCTCCAGATGTAACTTCTTCCAGTGGGGATAAATGCACGTGTGTGTGTGTGTGTGTGTTGTTGTTTTTCCTAGAAATTGGAAAACTGCTTGATTGTTTTTTGTTTTTTTTTTTTAGATTCTACACAAAGAGTGTTTCTGAACTGCTGAATCAAAACATAAGTTAAACTCTTAAAGATGAACACACGCCTCGCAAAGCAGTTTCACTGATAGCTTTCCGTTGGTTTTTGTCGTGAGATGTTTGAGTCTTCACCATCCGCTTCCATCCAGTCTGAAATGTCCCTTTCTGGATGCTACGTAAGGTGTGTCTAACTGGAATGATGACGTTTGGGTCCTCTATGTCCTGGAGGCATTCAGTGCAGCCACCCCATGGAGGGAGGTGTGGGAAGGGGCTGGGAGGTTGCCTGTGGAACAGCGTCCACAGGTAAGACTGCGTCTTCAACCGTGGGAGTTAAGTGCCCCCCGGCTTCTCTGCGGGTTGAAAATCTCAACACATCTGAGTCACCGTGTGCTTTCCAAATACTTTGAAGAGCAAAGGTCTTTGGAATCTTCCCAGAGAATCCTTCCACATGGACGTCCTCAGGAAGTTCCAGGAAAGATGAGCAATGTAGCCATGACTCTCCTCTGAAGCACACAAACGTATTATTTTCATGCCCCAGACACTTTGTGAAAAACCATTTGCTTGCCACCATGAATCAGCTGCCTTTGGTCTGGGCTCCCCCAAAAGCAGACCCTGAGATGACGGTTTGATGGCGAACTTATCTGGGACGTGGTCCCAGAAAGACCAACAGGAGAGGTAAATCAAGGGACAGCAATGAGCAGTTACTGCTTTGGCAAATAAAGGCAACTGTGTCTCAGTCTTGCTGAGAAAGGTCTTGGTAGAGGTGTCAACTGGTGGATCAACTCATGAGGGGTGAGTAAACCATAAAAACTGCTCCGCAGGGACCCACAAGTACTCACAATAAAAAGCTTTTAGAATCTCCGGAGGACATCTCTCCAGCAGCATCTTCCAGTGATGAAGGATGTTGCATACCTTCCCAGGGCAGCACACATATTCCCTGCTCAGGGCCTTGACAGGGTATGCAATACCCTCACTGCAGCCCTAAAAACTGGGAGCCGTCATGAAAACCATTCCTGTGAGTTTTATAAAATGAAATCATGGAAGAACTGAGAGGCATAAACGAAAAGGAAACCAAGCTTGCAGTGTGACCACGATAAGGTCAGCATACTCTCTGACCATTTTCTTACGGTTGTGTGGGACTATTACCCCAGAATAGTGTAGACTCTGTCGCAAATTATAGTTCCCCTTCACTGCTCTGTAGAAAACAACTTAAACATTGTGAAACGCTAAGTTTTCCCTTTGGGATATTCTTTCAGATTCAGTGTACCAGTGAAGCTACTGACACCAGCTGGTCAGAAGGACTCCATTAAGAGCTGATTCACCGAATAATGCAGTTTCTACATCCTGATGATTTAATTCCCCTTATCCCAACCAATCATGACTTTGATTTTCCAACCCCTTACCTCCATGATCCCTTTAAAATCTCCAGCCTAGAAGTCCTTGGGTACATGGGTTGAAAGGTTTCTGTCCAACCACTCTTAGCTACCCAGTGATCATTAAACCCTTTCTCTGCTGCACACCCCTGCTGTCTTGGTGTATTGGTATATTATGCGCCAAGTGTTGCTGCATTCGTCTCTGGACTGATACTCCAACAATTGTGACTTTAAAAAAAAAATCCACATCAACAGCAATATAAAAGCCAGGACAGATCAATGGAACCTAATCAAACTCCAGAGCTTGTGTACAGCAAAAGAAACCATCATTAGAGTGAATCAGCAACCAATGGAATGGGAAAAAATGTTTGCAATCTACCCATCTGACAAAAAGTGAATATCCAGAATCTACAAAGAACTAAAACAGATTTACAAGAAAAAAAAACAAACAACCCCATTCAAAAGTGGGCAAAGGATGTGAACAGACACTTTTCAAAAGAGGATATATGTGAGGGCAACAAACATATGAAAAAAAATCTGAGTGTTAAATATTGCCAAGGAGTCTAAGGCATCTAAGAATGGAAGAATTTAGTTATTTTTTTAATCTCTGATAACTAGAACAGAAATAATCCTTGAGTTCAGCTGTTCAAAATCCCCTCTAAGCAGAAAGACACCAAGAAACCCTAAAGGTTAGAATCAGCTTCTCTGTTTGAAGCTTATCATGCATCCAGAATCATTGACAAATTGTAAATATTCCTCTCCATAAATTGTCATAAAGAGAGTACACGGAGGTTTTAACCACCGAGGGGCAGAAAGAGAAAGAACAAGTGAATACACCATGCATACTTATTATAGTAAATAAGACTCACAGGATCTGATGTTTTTATAAGGAGAAACCCCTTTTATTTGGCACTAGTTCTCTCTTGCCCGCCACCATGGAAGATGCGCCTTTCCTCCTCCTTCACCTTCCTCCGGGATTGTGAGGCCTCCCCAGCCTTGTGAAAGTCTGAGTCCATTGAACCTCTTTTTCTTTTATGAATTACTCAGTCTTCGGTATGTCTTTATTAGCAGTGTGAAAATGGACAAATACGTCCCCCCTCCCCCTGCAAAGGTAACCCCTCCTCTCACTCCCAGCAGAAGTTAGAAGAAACCAGTGTGCCTGCTGACAAACTTTGCAGGACGAAGCCCATTCCCCATACAGTCTTTTGTATGTGGCTTTCGTGTCAACAAACCACCTTGTTCCTTTGTAGTATTCGATTGCACGAGTATACCACAATTTATCAATTTTTCTGTTGACATTGGGGTGGATACCAGTGTGGGCTGTGACATATCATACTGCCATAAACATTATTTTATTTTATTTTGTTTTACTTTAAGTTCTAGGATACGTGAGCAGAACATGCAGGTTTCTGACAGGGGTATAGCTGTGCCATAGTGGTTTGCTGCACCCATCAACCCGTCATGTAGGTGTTAAGCCCCTCATTCATTAGGTACTTGTCCTAACGTGCTCAGTCTTCTTGGCCCCCACCCTCTGACAGGCCCCAGTGTGTGATATTCCCCTCCCTGTATCCATGTGTTCTCATTGTTCAACTCCCACTTATTAGTGAGAACATGCATATGCCACCATATACCGAGGTGGGCAGATCATGAGGTCAGGAGTTCGAGACCAGCCTGGCCAACATGGTGAAACCCCATCTCTACTAAAAATACAAAAAATTAGCTGGGTGTGGTGGCACATGCCTGTAATCCCAGCTCCTCGAGAGGCTGAGGCTGGAGAATCGCTTGAACCTGGGAGGCGGAGGTTGTATGAGCAGAGAGCAAGTCACTGCACTCCAGCCTGGGTGGCAAGAGTCAAACTCTGTCTCAGAAAAAAAAAAAAAAGTCTGTGACAAAACCAAGACCCAATGCCGTGAATCCCAATGCAGAGATGCTTCAACTTCCGTAATACCATCACCCGTGAAATGGCATCAGCGATATTGGTTAGTCCATATTTTATTTCCTTTATATTACACAGCCAATGTTAATATTCTCATATCCAGCAAATCTTCTTCTCCTCCTCCTCCTTCTCCTTCTTCTCCTTCCCCTTCTTCCTCTTCCTCCTCCCCTCCTCCACCCCTCCTTCCCTCCTCCTCCTTTTCCTCTATCTGCATATCTATCTATCTGTCATCTATCTATGTATCTATCTATGCATCTATGTGTCTATCTATGTGTCTACGTGTCTATCTATCTATCTTCTATCTATCTACCTATCTATGTGTCTATCTATCTACCTAGGTATCTGTGTATCCATCAATCTGTCTATCATGTGTGTGTTTATGTATCCATCTATGTATCTATCTATATCTATCTATCATCTATCTATCTGTCTATATCTATCCATTATCTATCTATCTGTCTATGTGTCTGTCATCTGTTTATCTATCTACCTATTTATCTACATCTATCCATCTATCTATGTATCTATTTATCTATCTACCTATCTATCTGTCTGTTAATCCATCTAATCTGTGTATCTATGAGTCTATCTATCTCTGTATCTATCTATCTATATATCTATGTATCTATGTATCTATCTATCTATCTATCCATCTGTCCATCCATCTAATCTGTGTATCTATGAGTCTATCTCTGTATCTATCTATCTATATATCTATGTATCTATTTATCTACCTATCTATCTATCCATCTATCTATCTATCTATCTATCCATCTGTCCATCCATCTAATCTGTGTATCTGAGTCTATCTGTCTCTGTATCTATCTATCTATATATCTATGTATCTATTTATCTATCTATCCATCTATCTATCTATCTATCTATCTATCCATCTGTTCATCCATCTAATCTGTGTGTCTGAGTCAATCTGTCTCTGTATCTATCTATATATCTATGTATCTATTTATCTATCTATCCATCTATCTATCTATCTATCTATCCATCTGTCCATCCATCTAATCTGTGTATCTGAGTCTATCTGTCTCTGTATCTATCTATATATCTATGTATCTATTTATCTATCTATCTATCTATCTATCCATCCATCTGTCCATCCATCTAATCTATGTATCTATGAGTCTATCTATCTCTGTATCTATCTATCTATATATCTATGTATCTATTTATCTATCTATCCATCTGTCTATCCACCTAATCTATGTACCTATCATCTATCTATCTATCTAACTGTCTGTGTGTCTGTCTATCGATCTATGCAGAAAGTTGTCAAGAGCCTCTGAGGGAAGTCAGACCGTTACAAAGGAGGAAGCAGGCCGTCTGATCTCATTAACGCTGCAAGACGGAGCCTGTGATATCCACAGGCTCACCCTCCCACGCCAGCCCTTCCTCTCTTTCCCCTCACACATTATGAATAAAAACATGAAATTAGTTTCATGTCAGGAGAACAACCCCTAAGCCACTTGTAACTTATAATTATCATTTCCAAGCCGCGTGACTTGTCAGCATCGGGAAATTCAGAGCCCGAGACTTCCTGCAGTTTATGGGTTCAGACGTTCTGGGCCCGCTGCGGAAAATTAAGCATGAGTCTCTCATCTGCATTCTGATTTATTAACTACGGTGAGAGGCAGAAATTAGGGAAACGGACTCCCGGCTGCTGGAGTTTCCAGCGTGTTGGCCCGGGAAGGACCCCTGGACGCATGGGGTGACTTTTCCCGAAAGCATAGGAATGACCAGGGTGAAGGTACCTGTGTCTCGAGCTGTGTTCACCTTCAACGCAGCACAGAGCATCGATTGACACAAGTGATCTTTCCAGGTGCAAGAAGCCAGAGTCTGCAGATGGAGTCGCTTTGGAGAACGCGCACCTGCTGTACCCAAGCTCATGCTACGAGTGGACCTTCACGCCCCCAAGTCTCCGTGTGTGTAGAAAGACGAACACCACCCAGTTCTTCTCCTGCTGCTGACGCAGGTGTAGTGACCTTGCACCTGCCCTTTCTGGATGGAAGTCAGGCTGCCTTCCAGTTTCTCTGTTTTCCTTTTTTATTTTTTATTTTTCTTGTGAGACAGAGTCTCGCTCTATCTCCCAGGCTGGAGTGCAGTGAGTGGTGTGATCTCGGCTCACCGCAACCTCTGCCTCCCGGGTTCAAGCGATCCTCCTGCCTCGGCCTCCCTAGTAGCTGGACGACAGGCGTGTCCCACCACGCCCAGCTGGTTTTTGTATTTTTAGTAGAGACGGGGTTTCACCATGTTGGCCAGGCTGGTCTCGAACTCCTGACCTCTGGCAATCCGCCCGCCTCGGCCTCCCGAAGTGCTGGGGTGACAGGCGTGGGCCCCTCTGAAGTCTCCCAATAGGTCATCTGAAAGCCGAGGAGCAAGAAATCCAGTCGGAAATCCCGTCCACGTCCCCAAAACCGCAAAAGCAGTGAGGCCCACAGCACAGCCTCCAGTCCGTGGCTGAAGCTCTGTGAGCCCCTGGCGAAGCTCTGCTGTGGGTTCAAGAGTCCAAAAGCTGAATAACTTGGGGTCTGAAGTTTGAGGGCAGGAAGCACGTGGCACGGGAGAAAGACTAAGCTGGAGGTGAGGGGGCTTGGGCAGCCTGATTGTGCCACGTTCCTGTGCCTGCTTTTATCCCAGCGGAGCTGGCGGCTGAGCAGATGGTGCCCACCCCGATTGCGGGTGCATCTTCTCTCCCAGCCCCCTCACTCAAATGTTCGTCTGCTTCTCTGTTTGGGGACACAGTTTCGCTCTTGTTGCCCAGGCTGGGGTGCAGGGGTGCCATCTCAGCTCCCTGCCACCTCCGCGCCTCCCGGGTTCAGGAGATTCTCCTGGGTCAGCCTCCCGAGTCGCTGGGATGACGGGCGTCCGCCACCACGCCCGGCTGATTTTTGTAATTCCTTTTTTTTTAATTTTTTTTACTTTTTTATTTTTAGTTTTTTTTTTATTGCATTTTAGGTTTTGGGGTCCACGTGAAGACCATGCAGGATGGGTGCGTAGGGACACACGGGGCAGTGTGGTTTGCTGCCTTCCTCCCCTTCACCTCTATCTGTCATTTCTCCCCATGCTCTCTCTCCCCAACTCCCCACCCCCCCGTCCCTGCCCCATTTCCCCCCAACAGACCCCAGTGTGTGACGCTCCCCTCCCTGTGTCCATGTGTTCTCATTGTTCAACACCCGCCTATGAGTGAGAACATGCGGTGTTTGATTTTCTGCTCCTGTGTCAGTTTGCTGAGAATGATGGTTTCCAGGTTCATCCACGTCCCTACAAAGGACACAAACTCATCCTTTTTGATGGCTGCGTAGTATTCCATGGTGTCTATGTGCCACATTTTCCCTGTCCAGTCTATCATCGATGGGCATTGGGGTTGGTTCCTGGTCTTTGTGATTTTTGTATTTCTAGTACAGACGGGGTTTCACCAAGTTGGCTAGGCTGGTCTCGAACTCCTGACCACAGGTGATCCACCCACCTCGGCCTCCCAAAGTGCTGGGATGACAGGCGTGAGCGACCATGCCCGGCCCCTGACTCAGATGTTCATGTCCTTTGTCCCGCACCCTCACAGACATCCCAAGAAATAATACTTTGCATCCTTCAGTCAAATCGAGTTGACTCTCAATAGTAACCATCCCGGCTGGAAAACCAGGATCCCTCTGGAGGCCCCTTGGTGAAAAGGGACGTCAGTTCAGTGGCTTCCAGGCCGGCGAATTTTATTTTTGGCCGGGCACGGGGGCTCCCGTCTGTCATCCCAGCACTTTGGGAGGGCGAGGCAGGCGGATCACCGGAGGTCAGGAGTTCGAGACCAGCCTGACGGAGATGGTGAAACCCTGTCTCGACTAAAATGCGAAAAGTTAGCCAGGCCTGGTGGCAGGTGCCTGTAGGCTCAGCTACTTGGAGGGCTGAGGCCGGAGAATCACTTAAACCAAGGAGGTGGGGGGTTGCAGTGAGCCGAGATCACGTCAGTGCACCCCAAACTGGTGACAGAGCGAGACTTGGTTTCAAAAAAAAAAAAATGGTTGACCAACTGTCCTTTTTCCTCTTTTTCTTCTATTTCTGTTTCCTTTCTGGCCCTGTTTGCAGACTTATAATTAGTCTGAAAACTTCGAATGCCATTTATGCATCCTGAAACGTGATGCGGAAATCTAAAACAACTGATATTGTGCCAGCCTCATCAAAGGCAAGATAATTCACGTTGGGGTTATTCATTTTTCTTTTAATGATTTGATAACAATTTAGGGATTAAGATTCAAAACAGTGACAACAATAAAAATCTGTGGCAGATTCTTCTTAATTACAGAAAAAAAGGACTTCATAAATATTGAAATCTGTTCTTATCTGCGAATGCCCTGATTTTTCTGTACTCGGATGCACTCTGGACGCAATTATTTGGTGATTAATCTATTTTTCAGACTTTCTGTTCATTAGTTCCTTTGATGAAAGTTTATCTAAGCAAAGATCACACAGAGTTAGCATACAAGGAGAATGGAATATAGATCATTGTACAAACGGAAAGGAAGATAGAAAAATTTCTGTCCTGTTGGCTTAGTAAGGGTATATCTTTAGGGGAGAGGTGAAACCTCAATTTAATATGTTAGCCACTTGGATTTCCATCAGGAGAGGTGAACACAGCTGACCTGGTCATCGTAGAACTCCATTCATTATTTTTTCTAAACCATTTACAGTATATAAATAGATAATGATTAGAGTGTAGAAAGGAAAACCATTTATAACATATAATATATGATGTTATGGGTTGAACAGGGGAATCATATATAATACACAATGGTGTGGGTTGAAGAGAGGACTCTCCAAAATACACACACACACACACACACACACACACATATGTTGAAGTCCAAAACCCTAGAAATGGGGAATATGCTCTTATTTGGGGGAAGGGTCTTTACCCATGCAGTAAAGTTAGAATGACATCATCGTGGATTAGGGTGAGGTCTAAATCCAATGACAGGTATCCCTTTAAATGATGGAAGAGAACACACAGACACAGAGGAAAAGGCCACATGGAGAAAGAGGCAGAGACTGGAGGGACAGGACACTCCAGTTGGGGTGCAGAGCCCCCCACCTGCTTCTTCAAAGCACAAGCTCTCCTCGTTTTCCACTCTAGCTTCTTAATCATGGCCCCAGGGCCCAAGTACCTGCTGCGGGATCGCAGGTGCTTCGATGATTCAGCAGGCTGATCCCAACCTCATCTCCCTTTTTCCAACCCTTGGCATAGAATTTGGTCTCTCTGGTCTTGCCAAGTCACCTCTCACTCAGCCATCTGCCATTTCACTTCCAAAAAATGTATGCTCTTCTCTGCTTCCTGCTTCTTCCCATTCTTCTGGGCTTAGGACTTTGCAACAAAAATCCTTTCCTATGCTTTTCGCAAGGTTTCAGCAGGGAGCCAACACAGGTATCTGGGCTCACCGAGCTTTCTTTCTTCAATGTTTTATTTTTATTTATTTATTTTGAGATGGAGTTTCACTCTTGTCACCCAGGCTGGAGTGCAACAGCATGATCTTGGCTCACTGCAACCTCCACCTCCTGGGTTCAAGGGATTCTCCTGCCTCAGCCTCCTGAGTAGGTGGGATTACAGGCACCTACCACCACACCCAGCTAATTTTTACGTTTTTGGTAAAGGCAGGGTTTCACCACGTTGACCAGGATGGTCTCCATCTCTTAACCTTGTGATTCGTCCACATTGGCCTCCCAAAGTGCTGGGATGGCAGACATGAGCCACCATACCTGGCTGTTTTATTTTGTTTTATTCTTTTGTGAAGACAGGGGTTTGCCAGGTCTCCCGGGCTGGTCTCAAACACCTGAGCTCAAGTGATCCTCCTGCCTTGGGCTCCCCTAGTGCTGGGATCCTACCCGAGATGGGAGGATCGCCTGAGGTCAGGAGTTCGAGACCAGCTTGACCAACATGGTGGAAACCCGTCTCTACTAAAAATACAGAAATTAGCCAGGTGTGGTGGTGGCTACTTGAGAGGCTGAGGCATGAGAATCGCTTGATCCCAGGGGGCAGAGGTTGCCGTGAGCTGAGGTCACGCCATTGCGCTCCAGTCCGGGTGCCAGCCAGGTACTAGCCAGCATCCCCGGCCAGCTTTGTGAATGCCCAAGACTTCTGTTTGTAAGATGTCTTTGAAATAGTCTCAATATCTGAAATGGTTCAATATCTGAAATACTTCAATAGTTCAATAATAAAATGCTTCAATATCTGGAGTCGTTCAATATCTGAAATGGCTTCAAAACCTGAAATGCACGTAGCAGCCTCTGTCTTTTACCAACCCCAAAAGGCTTCTGTAAAACAAGCATGTTATATGTAGGGGGTGCTACAGCCTCCCCAAACGCCCCTGTCTCCCAAAGCTCATATTTCAAAATTCTTACTGTGGCCGGGCGCGGTGGCTCACGTCTGTAATCCCAGCACTTTGGGAGGTCGAGGTGGGCGGATCCCCTGAGGTCAGGAGTTTGAAACCAGGCTGGCCAGCATGGTGAAACGCTGTCTCTACTAAAAATACAGAAATTAGCCGGGTGTGGTGGTGGGCGCCTGTAATCCCACCTACTCGGGAGGCTGAGGCAGGAGCATCGCTGGATCCCAGGAGGCAGAGGTTGCAGTGAGCTGAGGTCACGCCACTGCGCTCCAGTCCGGGTGACAGAGCAAGACTCTGTGTCAAAAAAAAAAAAAAGAGAAGAAATTCCCACTTCCGAGGTGATGATGTTAGGGGTGGCGTCTTTGAAGGGTGATAAGAAGAATGCTGGGGCTGTCATCTCATTTCCGAAGAGGGTCTTTGCCAATGGAGTCAAGTTGAGATGAGATTGTCTTAACTCATTGGACGAGGGTGGCGTCTCATGAATGGCATGAGTCGTCCCATAAAAGGGACCGCAGAGTGCTCTTGCACCCCTTCCTCATTGCAATGACGTGTATCTTTCTAAGAGAGAGGAGAGGAGTTACAGACACAGAGGAGAAGGACAGATGGAGATGGAGGCAGAGACTAGAGTGATGGGGCCGCAAGTCAAGGATACCTGGCACCCCCAGGGGGTGGGAGAGGCAGGAAGGACCCTCCCCGACAGCTTGTCTTTTCTGCCACAGGGTTTTGCTGTGTTTCCCAGGCTGCTCTCAAACTCCTGGGCTCAAGGGATCCTCCTGCCTTGACCTCCCAAAGTGCTGGGATCACAGGTGTGAGAGCCACTGGGTCTGTTATCCCAGGACGTTGTGAGGCTGAGGCGGGCAGATGACGAGGTCAAGAGTTTGAGACCATCCTGGGCAACGTGGCCCTACCACGTGAGGACACAGGCAAGCGGGTGCTGTCTTCCTGAATGGGATGAGCGCTCTCAGAAAACGGACCCCAGAAGGTGGCACCCGATCCAGGGAGACGGCATCTCCGAAGCAGGAAGTGGGTCCCCACCACGCACCGAATTGATCGCACGTTGGTCATGGAGTTCCAGCCTACATATCGGTGTTTCTAAGCCACACGGTTGATGGCGTTTTGCTAAAGGACACCCTAGTCCCTGTAGGGTCTGTGCCTACCCCATGGGTTCCTCACAAAGAGAAGGAGAGATCTCCACTCAGGTCAATGTGAAGATGCTGGAAAACAGCCTCAGATGTCAGCAAACACCCCCCCCCCCCAACAATGCCCTATCTCACCCTCACCTGACAAATTCCCTTTTGGTGACAGACACACTTAAGGTCACCTCTAAGAACCACGGCCAAATACGTTTGTCCAGCTTCTCGGACGCGTGTCTACCATCTTGGTCGGGATGGCGGCTGAGTCTTCATCTCCATAAATGCCGTCCAGAGACTGCGGGGCTGAATCGGAATAATTTTTATCTGCAAAAGAAAGACAGCTTATGAAATGCTAATGAGGAAGGTGGAATCTTTAATGAGGATTACAATTAGGGACAAAGAATTAAACGCTTACCTTCTGTTTTTCTTTTTTTGATTCTTTGAACATCGGCCTCAAAGCTGTCGGGCCTGATAAAATGTGGCACGGGGAAGAGACGTTGGTAGCCTGGGCTGAAAATGTGGGCTGTGGGTTGGGGAGACCCTTCTCACTTCATGGATTCCTCACCCAGGGGAGGGGAGGTCCAGTGTAGTGAGGTCCTCGTACTGTGCACGCTCTGGGCTGGTGACACCATCGTCACTTCATGGATTCCTCACACAGGGAAGGTCCAGTGTAGTGAGGTCCTCGTGCTGTGCAGATTCTGGGCTGGTCACATCCTTGATAATTCATGGATTCTTCCCAGTGCAAAGGGGAAGGTCCAGTGTAGTGAGGTCCTCGTGCTGGGCACGCTCTGGGCTGGTGACACCATCGTCATTTCATGGATTCCTCACCCAGGGGAGGGGAGGTCCAGTGTAGTGAGGTCCTCGTACTGTGCTGATTCTGGGCTGGTTACATCCTTGATAATTCATGGATTCTTCCCAGTGCAAAGGGGAAGGTCCAGTGTAGTGACGTCCTCGTGCTGTGCATGCCCCGGGGTGATGACACCCTTCTCACTTCATGGGATCCTCACACAGGGAAGGGGAGGTCCAGGGTAGTGAGGTCCTCATGCTGTGCAGATTCTGGGCTGGTCACATCCTTGATAATTCATGGATTCTTCACAGTGCAAAGGGGAAGGTCCAGTGTAGGGAGGTCCTCATCCTGTGCACGCTCTAGGCTGGTGACATCATCGTCATTTCATGGATTCCTCACCCAGGGAAGGGGAGGTCCGGGTCCTGTGCAGATTCTGGGCTGGTCACATCCTTGATAATTCATGGATTCTTCACAACGCAAAGGAGAGGTCCAGTGTAGTGAGGGCCTGGTCCTGTGCACGCCCCGGGGTGATGACACGCTCATCACTTCCTGGAATGCTCACACAGGAAAGGCGAGGTCAAATATGTTGAGGTGCCCGTGCTGTGCAGGCTCTGGGCTGGTCATTGCCTCCTCATTTCGTGGATTTATCACATGGAGAAGGAGAGCCCAAGTGTACTGAGTTCATCGTCCTGTGCAGACTCCGGGCTGGTGACACCCTCCCTGCTCCACGAGCTCCTCACACGAAGGAAGGTGTGTATTAAGGTCAAGTGTATGCCGGTCATAGTCCTTCACAGCTTGATGGGACCATGGTTGTATCACTCACTTCTCACAGATGACTTTATCCACACTGGGTCACCTGCAGTGCTGGGCTCAACCCCACCATGGACTGTCCCTCTCACCTCACTACACCCTCAGGACACTCACCCCGGCTCTTCTGGATGGCACAACAATTTCAGGAGGCACTTCAGCCACCGGTGATCCACACACAGGCAAGGTAAGCCTATGAGGTCTTAAACGTAATACCTTGAAGGATGGAATTAATTATATTTTGGTAAAAACGAAATTGTCCTGGACGCTGTACAAACGGTCTGTGCTCAGTGGCTCTTGCCTGGTCAGGCTGGTTGATGCAACATGAGTACAAGCTTGTCCACTCACTTAAGGAGGCAATAGAAGGTAAATCTATCCGTTAAACAAGAACAGGATGCTATAAAAAAAGGAACATTCAGAGAACAAACAAGAGCCTGTTCTGGAACCATACATTAAAAATGCAAAACACAGATATTTTGCTTCTAACATGTTGGAAATAGATGCTCAGTGCCTCAAAGGAACATCAGCCCCGAGTCAGAGGATCCCTCAGCAACGCCATTGTTACCTCGTGGGCTGCAGGGAGGGGACCCTCAATGGCCATCGAGCCCCGAGAGTGCAATGAACAAAGGAAAACACGCACACGGATCCCTGACGCGTGTGGGGTCGTCCTTCCTGCCGTGTCTGAGCTCCGTGGGCCGGAGCCAGACCTCAGCATCTAAACTCACACCCGACCGGCCGGCACCTGAAAACGTTTCTGAACAGGTGACAGCCACGGAGAGCGGGGACACGCCGGTGAGCACGTCCGGCGCAGGTGTCTCGGTGACAGTCCAGGGACACGGAATGTTCTACGTGCCTGTGAGCACGGCGGGTCTCACAGCTGCAGAGACAGGGCCTCACACAGTTATGAGCACAGTTATTCTTGAACGAAAAAGAAATCTTTAAAAAGGAACTTTTCTGATTCCCACAAAGAGACTCCAGTCAGGCCGTGGTGGGTACAGCCTGATCTTCAAGGAGATAAGAGGCCACGTAACAGTGCCCCGTGGCTCTGCGAGTGGCCAGTTTGCCCTGAGAGCCGCAAGGGTGGTGGTGAAGACTGCAGATCATGCATATTCACTGTCTTCTGAGCAGCGTCATAGCTGCCTTCGAGCACCCTGTCCTGTAGCCATAAATAAGCAAATAACCCATCTCTACATTCTCTTCTAACCCATCGCGGAATTGTGTGCTATCTGTGGTCAGGACAGACAGAAGAGAGTTCAGCTTTATCCATGTCCCTGCAAAGGACACGGACTCATCCTTTTTTGTGGCTGCATAGTATGCCACGGTGTACATATGGAAGAAGCTGGAAAACATCATTCTCAGCAAAACCATCATAGTCACCAAATATATATATATATATATATATGTGTGTGTGTGTGTGTGTGTGTGTATGTGTGTGTGTATATATGTGTGTGTGTCTGTGTGTATGTGTGTGTATATATGTGTATGTGTGTGTGTCTGTGTATATATGTGTGTGTATGTGTGTGTGTATGTCTGTGTGTGTCTGTGTGTATGTGTGTGTATATATGTGTGTGTATATATATGTGTGTGTGTATATATGTGTGTGTATGTGTGTATATGTGTGTGTATATGTGTGTGTATGTGTGTGTGTATGTGTGTCTGTGTGTGTATGTGTGTGTGTATATATGCGTGTGTCTGTGTATATGTGTGTGTGTGTGTATATATGTGTGTGTATATATATATGTGTTTCTGTGTATGTGTGTGTGTCTGTGTGTATATGTGTATGTGTGTGTGTATATATAGGTGTGTATGTGTTTTTGTGTATATGTGTGTGTGTGTGTGTGTATGTGTGTGTCTGTGTGTATATATCTATTTCTTTGGTGGTTTACACAAGAACAGAAAACGAAACACCGCGTGTTCTCACTCATCAGTGGGTGTTGAACAATGAGAACACACGGACACAGGGCAGGGAGCGTCACACAGCGGGGGAGGGAGAGCAGGGGGTGGGGGGCTGGGGGAGGGAGAGCATTAGGAGAGATGCCTGATGCAGACGATGGGGGACAGATGCAGCAAACCCCACTGCCCGTGGGTCCCTGTGTCACCATCCTGCGTGATCTGCACACGTGCCCCAGAATTTAAAGTCTAATACAAATTTTTTTTCAAAAATAGCATTTAGACCCGGCCTGGGTGCCGTGATTCACGCCTGTCGTCCCGGCACTTTGGGAGACTGAGGCAGGCGGAGGGCTTGAAGCCAGCGTGAGATTTACACACAGACACACACAGAGAAAAAAAAAAAAAAAACCCTAAGTCTCCTGAAACCACAAAACTGAGCATTTCCTGGCTCAGGCCCAGAGCAGCCTGACCCTCGTCTTCACTGTTTTGAACAAGTGATTCTTTTTTTTTTTTTCCTTTTTTTTTTTTATTGCATTTTAGGTTTGGGGAAACATGTGAAGGACGTGCAAGATAGTTGCATAGGTGCACACGTGGCAGTGTGGTTTGCTGTCTTCCTCCCCATCACCTCTATCTGGCATTTCTCCCCATGCCACCTCTTCCCACCTCTCCACAAGTGATTGTTTTTCATCCAAACAAGAATCAAGAGAGACTCCAAGGCAGATCCTGCAGACGGAAGGTAAAAGACACTCTCTTGTGACTCAGCCACAGCCAGAAGCTCAAATATCCTGTGTTTGGGGACCGGGTTTAACTCCTCCCTGACCGGGACCTACAGATTCCTGCTGGGGTATGTCTTGCTGTCCCTTGGCCTCCCCTGGATGCAAACAACACACACACATCACACACACACACCCATCCAGACCTCCTCTGCACAGACACCCGGCCTCCAAAAAATATAAAATAAAAAAAGAAGAGACTTGAGACGTCCATGGACAGCCTGCAAGGCCCAAGGCCTGTGGTCAAGCTGGGACAGGCTGAATGGGGGCACTTAACTCTTCACCCCTGAACAGTGACCTCTCCCCTCTGTGAGCGGCTCTGGGCTCCTGGCTGGGGGAGGGTTAATTGCTAGCAGGTTTACGAAGCCTCTAATTGAACTGGACACCTCTGTGATCTCTGACCCCCAGGCTGTTCCAAAATGTCCCGGACGTGCCAGGGCCCTGCGGATTATTTAGTGCGTGTCAGGGACTGCGCATTCCTCTCTTTCCTCCATGTGAAAATGGTTAGGCTCGGGGAGATGTCCCACACCCCTCCGCTCTGTGCAAAGGTGAAATGAAGTTGTGCACGGAGCCTCGCAGGACAGAGTCTTCATTGATTCGGAAGAAAGCGACCCTCTGGTACCAAAACAATGATAACCTTTTAGAAGCTTTGCAAAGCAAATCTCACACCCCATTAAAAGGCAAATGGTTTTTTTTTTTTTTTTCCTCTCCACACAAGAAAAAGAAACTTTTAAAACACAGAAGGCTATTAATAAATAATGGAGCTCTTTGCTTCCCTTCTTTTTTTTTTTTTAATATACGAAAGGCCCGACATCAAAGAGAGGCCTTAAAGTCTATCAGACACGGCGTGTGGAACCCAGGGCCTTAATTGTGAAAGCAGAAAGGGTCTTGTTTTTATTAGCTGCACAAAAGATATTTTATCGTCTGTCACATTGTAATTCGATTTTAAAAGGCATAGAAAAAAAAAAAAAAAGATGACATTTTCCTGAGTCCGTAACACGGCAAAAAATAAAAATAAAAAATAAAACCCAACAGCAAAACAAGAAAACGACGCAGACAAAACAGCTTCACACACAGAAATGGCTTCGTCTACAGAATCCTCTGCAGCAGAAATGTTCAATGTACTCACTTGGTTTTCAGGCCCTCGGTCATTTTCTGTGCCCATGACTCTCTTTAAATGACAGAAGAAGGCCGGGCACATTATCTCAAGCCTATAATCCCAGCAATTTGGGAGGCGGAGGCGGGCGGATCACCAGGTCAGGAGTTCGAGACCAGCCTGGCCAACATGGAGAAACCCCATCTGTACTAAAACACAAAAAATGAGCCGGGCGTGGTGGCGGGCACCTGTAGTCCCCCAGCTATTTGGGAGGCTGAGGCAGGAGGATCGCTTGAACCCGGGAGGCGGAGGTTGCAGTGAGCTGAGATGGCACCATAGCAGTCCAGCCTGGGTGACAGACAGACTCTGTCTCGAAATAAATAAATGAATAAATAACAAATTACAATACTGACTTGGTAAGCTCAATATTGTACTTATTGTACTAAGCAGTCAAACAAGAAGTTGACTTCTTAGAGTCTATATATATATACATGTGAATATATATATATATTTGGTAAACATATATCTTTGGTGAATATCTATATATATTTGGTGAATATATATATATATTTGGTGAATATATATATATATATCTTTGGTGAATATATATATATTTGGTGAATATATCTATCTATCTTTGGTGAATATACAGATATCTTTGGTGAGTATATATATCTCTCTCTTTGGTGAATATATATATATCTTTGGTGAATATATAGCTCTCTTTGGTGAATATATATATCTCTCTCTTTGGTGAATATACATATGGCTGGTTTTTATAGATATATATATCTCTCTCTCTCTTTGGTGAACATATATATGTCTTTAGTGAATATATGTTTGATGAATATATACATATGTTTGGGGAATATATATATACACGTTTGCTGAATATATACATATGTTTGGTGAATATATATATATATATATATCTGATGAATATATATATCTCTTTGGTGAATATATAGTAAATATATATCTCTCTCTCTTTGGCGAATATACATATGGCCTTGGTGAATATATATATATATGTCTTTGGTGAATATATATATATATATATATATATATATATATATATACCTTTGGTGAATATACATATGTCTTCGGTGAATATATATATATATATATACATATATATATCTCTTTGGTGTATATATATATACATATATCTTTGATGAATATATACGTCTTTACTGAATATACGTATATATATATATATTTGTTGTATATATATACATATCTTTGGTGAATATATATATATCTTTGGTGAGTATATATATCTCTCTCTTTGGTGAATATATATATATCTTTGGTGAATATATAGCTCTCTTTGGTGAATATATATATCTCTCTCTTTGGTGAATATACATATGGCTGGTTTTTATAGATATATATATCTCTCTCTCTCTTTGGTGAACATATATATGTCTTTAGTGAATATATGTTTGATGAATATATACATATGTTTGGGGAATATATATATACACGTTTGGTGAATATATACATATGTTTGGTGAATATATATATATCTGATGAATATATATATATCTTTGGTGAATATATAGTAAATATATATCTCTCTCTCTCTTTGGCGAATATACATATGGCCTTGGTGAATATATATATATATGTCTTTGGTGAATATATATATATATACCTTTGGTGAATATACATATGTCTTCGGTGAATATATATATATATATATATATATCTTTGGTGTATATATATATATATATCTTTGATGAATATATATGTCTTTACTGAATATACGTATATATATATATATCTTTGTTGAATATATATACATATCTTTGGTGAATATATATGTATCTTTGGTGAATATATATATATGTCTGGTGAATATATATATATCTTTGGTGAATATGTATATATCTCTGGTGAGTATATATATATATCTTTGGTGAATATAAATATGTCTTTGATGAATATATATATATGTTTGTTGAATGTATATATACACCTTTGGTGAATATATATGTATATATTTGCTCTATATACATATATATCTTTGGTGAATATATATATATCTTTGGTGAATATATAGTGAATATATATATATATCTTTGGTGAATATACATATGGTTTGGTGAATATATATATGTCTTTGGTGAATATATATATATT
Organism: Saimiri boliviensis; assembly: GCF_048565385.1. NCBI lineage: Eukaryota > Metazoa > Chordata > Mammalia > Primates > Cebidae > Saimiri > Saimiri boliviensis. Next base: position 22,600,663 of record NC_133471.1, read on the forward strand.
TTTTTGGTGAATATATATATGTCTTCAGTGAATATATATATATATCTTTGGTTTATATATATATATGTCTTTGGTGAATATATATATGTATATATCTTTGGTGAATATATATATATGTGATGGTGAATATATATATATGTCTCTTTGGTGAATATATATATATGTCTTTGGTGAATATATATATATATCTTTCGAGAATATATACATGCCTTTGGTGAATATATATATATGTATATATCTTTAGTGAATATATATATATGTCTTTGGTGAATATATATATATGTCTCTTTGGTGAATATATATATATGTCTTTGGTGAATATATATATATATATATCTTTGGTGAATATATGTATATATATATCTTTGGTGAATATATATATGTCTTTGGTGAATATATATATATGTCTTTGGTGAATGTATATATATGTCTCTTTGGTGAATATATATACATGTTTTTGGTGAGTATATATATATATATATATATATATATATATCTCTTTGGTGAACATATATACGTCTGGTGAATATCCTGTGAAGAGCCTGGAACACCTCAGTGATCAACAGATAATAAGACAGAGGGGACAGCCAGGCACAGCCCCGTGTCCCGAGATTCTGGAGGCCACCACGCGTTTCCCGGGGGAGACTCCGCTGCGGGCTGTTTGTTACCAGGCTGACGGTGAAGTCGCTGCCCCTGTCATTTGGACCCGAATGGCAGACGTCATTGTGCCGGGACTTTGACACCAGCCTGGTCGTCACCCGAGGCTTTCTGTGCCTGGCATTCCCAAACGGCTCACAGGAGACGGATGTCCCGGCTCCGTTGGGGCCTGTCTGCCTGGCCTGGAAGTTTCTGGAAGGCCGACACTGGCTCACAGCACGTGGCGTGCATGGCATTTGGGGGTCGCCTGTGGCAGGCACCCCCAGAGGCAGCAATCTGTGTCTGTCACCTGGTGCATCTCCTTTTTCTCACCTTTGTTCTGTGTGGACAGAGAGGGGACTTCCCTGAGTCTGGGGTTGGATGGAACAGGTGTGTCCTCGGCAGGTGGGATCCCGGGGAGGCTCTGAGTCTCCAGAGAACCTGCAAAGAGCTACGCTGTCTGCCCCATTGTTCCCCCGCCCGGGAAGCCCGGGGCACAGAGGCCCACTGAGGCACAGGCCACCGACAGGCTGAGGGGTTCCTGCTGGGCACTCACCACCTGCTCAGGACGCCTCGCACCTTGCACCTTCCAGAGGGTTCCAAGAATGTGGCTCTGCCGCTCCTGTTCCTCCTTCACACGCTTCTGCGGTTACAAAATACATATTTGTAAATGTATATATATATATATATATATGTATATATATATATGGTGAATAAATATATATTTGGTAAATGTATATATATTTGGTAAATATATTCATGAAATATATATATTTATTTCCTATATATTTCATACATGTATATTTCATGAATATATATGAAATATATGTATTTCATATATATTTCATATATGAAATATATGTATGTATATTTATTATATGTATGTATGTATATATGTATGCATATATGTACCTATATAAATATATATTAATATACAGATATATGTGTATATATAAATATATACATATTTATATATACATATTTATATATACATATTTATATATACATATATCTATATATTAATATATATTTATATATAATATAAATATATATGTGTATATATATACATATATCTATATATGTATATACATTTATATATGTATATATACATATATACATTTATATATACATTTATATCTATATATGTATATATATTTATCTACATTTATATCTATATATGTATATATTTATATACATTTATATCTATATATGTATATATATTTATATATATACATGTATCTATATATGTATATATATTTTTATATATACATATATCTATATATGTATATACATTTATATGTATTTCATGAATACATATGTTTGGTGAATATATTTACACTTGGTAAACATACATAGTTGGTAAATATATATATTTGGTAAATATATATACATATTTACTAAGTACATATTATATTTGGTAAATACATATACATTTGTTAAATGCGTATATTAGTAACTATACATATAATTAGTATATACATATAGTTGGTAAAAATATATACATGCTTGGTAAATATATGTTTGGTAAATGTATATATCCATATTTGTAAATATAGATACAGATATTTGTAAATATATATATACATATTTGGTAAATAGATATGTTTGGTGAATATATATACATATTTGGTAAATACATATGCTTTGTAAATATATATCTTATTTGCTTATATATATGTAATATATATATTTTAGCAAATATATTCGGTTATATATACTTGGTATATGTGAGCGTGTGTGTCTGTGTGAGTGTGTGTACATATGTATATATGTGTGTATATATTTATATATATATATATATAAGCATAAAAAATATATATATAAATTTTTTTACCAAATAGATAAAACCTAAAATATTTGGTAAAATATATATATACATTTGGTTTTTTATATATATATATACACAGAGAGAGAGAGAAAGAGAGAGTCTCGCTGTGTTGCCCAACCTGGAGTGCAGAGGTGCGATCTCGGCTCACTGCAGCCTCCGCCTCCCGGGTTCAAGGGATCCTCCTGCCTCGGCCTCCCGAGCAGCTGGGACGACGTGCGCCGGCCATGGCAGGCAGCTCGTTTCTGTATCTCTCACAAACACAGGGTTTCCGCCTGTTGGCCAGGCTGGTCTCGAACCCCCGACCTCAGGTGATGCGCCCGCCTCGGCCTCCCACAGTGCGGGGGTGACAGGCCTGGGCCCCCGCGCCAAGGCCCATATCTCTGCTTATTTGCAGGGGTTTGACGTGTGGTCACGTCTCTGCAAAGGGAAACGCGTCTCCCTTCCCACGTCCACCCCACGAAACGTTCTGTCCTGACGGACGGTCGGGAGGCAGGTTCGAACCCGGGGGTCCCGGGGCAGGACGTGCAGGTGCGTCACAGAGGGACTCACGGGCCGGGGGGGGGGGTCGCTGCACCCAACCCCGACCCCTACAGTGGGTTTGTCTCCTAATGCTCTCCCTCCCCAATCCCCCACCCCCTGCTCTCCCTCCCATAGTAGCCACCCCCTGATATCCGTCCTCAATCCCCCCAGCCCCTGCTATCCCTCCCCTAGCCCCTCACCCCCCAAGAGGCCACCCTGTGTGACGCTCCCCTCCCTGTGTCCCTCTGTTCTCATCGTTCAACACCCACCGATGAGTGAGAACACGCGGCGTTTGGTTTTCTGTTCTTGCGTCACTTTGCCGAGAACGACCATTTCCACCTTCATCCATGTCCCTGCAGGGGACAGGAACTCGTCCTTTTTCACGGCTGCATAGTATTCCATGGCGTCCATGTGCCACATTTCTTTTTTCCGGTGTATCGTGGACGGGCATTTGGGTTGGGTGCAAGTCTTTGGTACTGTGAGCGGTGCCACCGTGAACATCCGTGTGCGTGTCTCAGTCCCTGCAAAGCAGAACGTTGGTGGGATGCGAAGCCATCGTGAGAATGGCGGGGCCGTCCTCACAAAGACGTTCCTGGAGGTGGGGTCTGGGGGTCCTGGCTGTGCTGTCGGGAGAAACCCCAATCCCCAGGGGACTCGGGTACGATCAGACCTTGAGCTTACGGGGCTCAGGCCTCTGTGTGTCGACCCCAGACCCAATTCCCGCCCTCGGGGGCATCCAGGTCCCGCCTGCCTGTTCTTCATGGTAAAAACTTTTTTCACTCCCAGAGCAGGCTGGTCCCGGTGGTCTTGGATGGCCGACGGCGTGGCAGCGATGAGGGGGGGCTGGTAAAGACACATTTGCCCGTCGGTTGTGAACCAGGCCACCTCCCTGCCCACGGAGTCGTGAGGACCCATCCTGTGCCACGGAAGGTTCGTGTCCTGCCTTTCACACGAGCCGTGCGTAGGGACATCCCCTGGGGGTCCCAGCCCCCCGGATGGCCTGTCGTCCTGTTCCTGTCACGAGCCGAAAACTCCCCCAGAAAGATCGACATCTGAACACGGGTCAGAGGCGATTTCTTTCCGCTGTCATTTCTTCACGGTTTTTTTTTTCCTGTCTCTCCTTCGTTATTTGCGTGTGAAGGGCAACCTCCGCCTCCCGGGTTCAAGCGATTGTCCTGCCTCAGCCTCCCCAGTAGGTGGGAAGACAGGCACCCACTACCACAGTCCTCTAATTTTTTTTTGATTTTTATTTTTTGTATTTTTAATAGAGACGGAGTTTCTCCATGTTGGTCGGGCTGGTCTCGAACTCCTGACCTCAGGTGATCCACCTGCCTCAGCCTCCCAAAGTGCTGGGATCACAGGCGTGAGGCAGTGCTCATGGCTGGAGATAGGAATATTTCTTTTTTTTCTTTTCTTTCTTTTTTTTTTTTTTGAGACGGAGTTTCGCCCTTGTTACCCAGGCTGGAGTGCAATGGCGCGATCTCGGCTCACCGCAACCTCCGCCTCGTGGGTTCAGGCAATTCTCCTGCCTCAGCCTCCTGAGTAGCTGGGATTACAGGCACGTGCCACCATGCCCAGCTAATTTTTGTATTTTTAGTAGAGACGGGGTTTCACCATGTTGACCTGGATGGTCTCGATCTCTCGACCTCGTGATCCACCCGCCTCGGCCTCCCAAAGTGCTGGGATGACAGGCGTGAGCCACAAGGTGGGTTTTCATATGCAGGACGCGGTCTCCGGGGCTGCAAACGCCTTAATCTTACGAATTAGGAGGTCAGCTGCCTGTGGTGACTGAGTTCTGAGCAGAGAACCGGACGGAAAGTCTGCGCCGTTCACACCGTCAGGGCGGCACCTGGGGAAGGCGTGTGTGTGGCGTCTGGTGCAAGGAATTCCGCGCCCAGGGGTGGCTCTGGGTTCTCTGCCAGCCAGATGGGTGCCGCGCTGGCACGGGGCTTGAATCTGCAGGGAAAGAAGAAAAAAGAACCAGCCGGGCTCGGGGACTCACACCTGTCACGCCAGCACTTTGGGAGGCCGAGGTGGGCGGATCACGAGGTCAGGGGTTCAAGACCAGCCTGGCCACCATGGAGAAACTCCGTCTCTACCAAAAATACAAAAACTAGCCAGGCGTGGTTGTCGGCGCCTGTAGTCCCAGCTGCTCGGGAGGCTGAGGCCGGAGGATCGCTTGAATTCGCTGAGATTGCGCCATTGCACTGCAGCCTGGGTGACAGCGTGAGACCCCATGGAAGGAAGGAAGAGAAGAAAGAAAGGAGAGAAGGAGGGAGGGAGGGAGGGAAGGAAGGAAAAGAAGAGGGGGTCTGATGGTGGCGGCTGGCCGCCGTAGGGGGTTACAGCTGACGGCAGCTGGACAAACTCAGGTGGAGACAAAGACGCCAGAAAAATGGTCCTAACTTGAGACTTGAGTGTTAGCAGCACCGGAGCCAGTCTGCGGTCGGTTCTGCACGGAGCCCACGTCCCTGCGCTTTAAACACCTGCGTCCACCGTCTACACCTGAGCCTGTCTGACCTGGGCATTAGCAGCACCTGACCCAGTCTGTGCTCAGTTCTGCACGGAGCCCACGTCCCTGTGCGTTAAACACCTGCGTCCACCGTCTACACCTGAGCCTGTCTGACCTGGGCGTTAGCAGCACCTGACCCAGTCTGTGCTCAGTTCTGCACGGAGCCCACGTCCCTGTGCGTTAAACACCTGCGTCCACCGTCTACACCTGAGCCAGTCTGACCTGGGCGTTAGCAGCACCTGACCCAGTCTGTGCTCAGTTCTGCACGGAGCCCACGTCCCTGTGCGTTAAACACCTGCGTCCACCGTCTACACCTGAGCCTGTCTGACCTGGGCGTTGGCAGCACCTGAGGCTGTCTGTGCTTAGTTCTGCACGGAGCCCACATCCCTGCACATTAAACACCTGCATCCACCGTCTACACCTGAGCCTGTCTGACCTGGGCATTAGCAGCACCTGACCCAGTCTGTGCTCAGTTCTGCACGGAGCCCACATCCCTGCACATTAAACACCTGCATCCACCGTCTACACCTGAGCCAGTGTGACCTGGGCGTTAGCAGCACCTGACCCAGTCTGTGCTCAGTTCTGCACGGAGCCCACGTCCCTGTGCACTAAACACCTGCGTCCACCGTCTACACCTGAGCCAGTGTGACCCGGGTGCCTCACCGGACCCAGTCCGCAGTCCGCTCTGCACGGAGCCCACCCCGTCCCCGCCTCCTCCTGCCGTTCTCCTAGAACACAGCATGGCGGCCCCCAGATCGAAGGAAATGAAAGAGCGAAGAGTTCGGCCACCCCCTGGAGCTCGTCCTCCAGCTGCTCACAGATCCCAGCGTCCGGCCACGATGACCTCCCCCGATCCGGCCGTATAACCGGGTTCAAGACCCACAATCACTCCAAGCTGGACCCAACCCAGCAGTCCACTGCCGGTGGAATCGGTAAACGGAGCGCGTTCTGTCCACACAGTGGAAGATTATACAGCCATGAAAAATCTCCAGAAGAGGCAAAAGCTCAGACACAAAGCAACTTGTGTGGGATCATGACGTGTGGTGTCAAAAACAGTGACGCACACAGAGACACACACACGCAGACACACACACAGACACACAAAGATGCAGACACAGATGCAAACACACACACAGACACATACAGACCAGACACACACACACACACACATACACAGAAACACACAGATACACACACACAAAGACACACACATACAGACCACAGACACACACACAGACACACCCAGCCTCAGAAACACACAGACACACACAGACCACAGACACACATACAGACCGACACACACACACACACATACACAGACACAGACACACAAAGATGCACACACAGACGCAGACACACACACAGACACACCCAGCCTCAGACATAGACACACAGACACACACAGACCACAGACACACACATAGACACACAGACACACACACACACACACAGAGACACAGACACACACAGAGACACACACAGATACACAGACACACACATAGACATACACACACAGACACACGCACACCGATACACACAGACACACAGACACACGCACACAGATACAGACACAGACACAGAGACACACAGATAGACACATATACACAGACACACACACACAGAAACACAGACACACATACACAGACACACACACACACAGAAACACAGACATACACACAGAGACACACACAGATACACAGACACATACACAGACACACAGATACACAGACACACACACACAGACACAGACACACACACATAGACACACAGACACAGACACACAGACACACACACATAGACACACACAGACATACATACAGACACAAAGGCACAGACACACACATAGACACACACACACACACACACACACACACACACGCACTCACACTCTACCGGTGGTTTTTCCATCATTACCAACCCTACAGAATGCCAGGTTCATTGAATGAAGTTAACGACCCGCAGATAAATGACACATGCCACATGCCCCTCTGAGTGGCAGGTAGTTAAAAAAAGAATTGGCCAGGTGCGATGGCTCACACCTGTCATCCCAGCACTTTGGGAGGCCGAGGCGGGTGGATCACGAGGTCAAGAGATCGAGACCATCCTGGTCAACATGGTGAAACCCCATTTCTACTAAAAATACAAAACATTAGCCGGGCGTGGTGGCATATGCCTGTAATCCCAGCTACTCAGGAGGCTGAGGCAGGAGAGTCGCTTGAACCCGGGAGGCGGAGGTTGCGGTGAGCCCAGATCCTACCACGGAACTGCAGCCTGGGCGACGGAGTGACAGTGTCTCAAAAAATAAAATAAAATGTTTTCAAGCAATGGGATCTCTCCGTGTCACCCAGGGGGCTGTTCTTTTTGTCAAAAGCAAGCCCTATCTCCACTTCAGCTGGAGGAGATTTGTGCAGAGAGACCTTGGAGAGCTGGGGTCCCACGTATTCACTCACATATGAAACCACCCTGATGCCATCACAGAACGGAAGGAACGTTTCCTCCATCCTCCCGCCTCAGCCTCCTGTGTATCTGGACTGCAACCATGGGCTCCAGTGGCCAGCTAAGTCTGGTCTTTTTTGTAGAGATGGGGTCTCACTACGTTGCCCAGGCTGGTCAAGAACTCCTGCTCTGAAGCAATCCCCCTGCCTCACCCCCACGCCCCACAAAGTGCTGAGATCACAGACATGAGACCGTTTTGCTTCCCATGATTTTATTCAACGTTCGGTTTTAGCTGGGCTTCAGCCTGGCGCAGCCCACGCACCCCGACGCGTTTTAGCAGACCATGTCCCACAGGGAACGGAGAGTCAGGTTACCGTACGGCCAGTGTCCCACACCTCCGGAATCTGCTTCTCGCCAAACTCCTGGTACAAGTGTTCTGTAGCAAGACCTTCCCACTTACATCCCTACCTGGCCAAGATGCGACCATATTGCTGGGTGCAGTGAAAAAAACAAAAACAAAAACATTTATCTACCTCAGAGACTGAAAGTCTTGGCCAACGTGGTGAAACCCCATCTCTACTAAAAATGCAAAAATTAGCAGGGTATGCTGGCACACACCTGTCATCCCAGCTACTCGGGAGGCTGAGGCAGGAGAATCGTTTGAACCCGGGAGGAGGAGGTTATGGTGAGTGGACATCTCGCCACTGCACTCCAGCCTGGGTGACAGACTGATGGAAAAAAAAAAAAGAGACTCAGAATGTGGCTGAGTGCAACAGTTCATGCCTATAATCTGAGCACTTTGGGAGGCTGAAGCAGAGGATGGCTTCAGCCCACGAGTTCAAGGCCCGCCTGGGTCACAGAGTGAGACCCCATCTTTCCAAAAAATGTTAAAAAGTTAGCTGGGCATGGTGGCATGCACCTGTGATCCCAGCTACTTGGGAAGCTGAGACAGGAGGATCATTTGAGCCCAGGAGTTTGAGGCGGCAGTGAGCCATGATGGTACCACTGCACTCCAGCCTGGGTGCCAGGGTGAGACCCTGTGTCAATAAATAAAAATAAATAAAATGTTAAAAGACCCAGGTACTACCAGAAGTTTATTTCCCTCTGTTTCTCAGCCCCAAGGGACCTGTCCCTAGTACCCGATGCTCTGCTCCATACAGTCATTCAGGGACCCAGGCTGCTCCAGATGCCCATGTGTCCATCTTATTTTTTTCCTGGGTGACAAGGTGAGATCCTGTCTCTAAATAAATACAAATAAAATGTAAAAAGACCCAGGTACTATGAGAAGTTTATTTCCCTCTGTTTCTCAGTCCCAAGGGAGTTGTCCCTAGTACCCAATGCTCTGCTCCACAGAGTCATTCAGGGACCCAGGCTGCTCCAGATGCCCGTGTGTCCATCTTATTTCTTTCCTGGGTGACAAGGTGAGATCCTGTCTCTAAAAAAATAAATAAATAAATAAAATGTCAAAACACCCAGGTACTACCAGAAGTTTATTTCCCTCTGTTTCTCAGCCCCAAGGGAGCTGTCCATAGTACCCGATGCTGTGCTCCACAGAGTCATTCAGGGACTCAGACTGCTCCGGATGCCCGTGTGTCCGTCTTATTTTTTTCCTGGGTGACAAGGTGAGATCCTGTCTCTAAATAAATACAAATAAAATGTAAAAAGACCCAGGTACTACAAGAAGTTTATTTCCCTGTTTCTCGGCCCCAAGGGAGCTGTCCATAGTACCCAATGCTGTGCTCCACACAGTCATTCAGGGACCCAGGCTGCTCCGGATGGCTGTGTGTCCGTCTCATTTTCTTCCTGGGTTCCTGGGTCTTCTAGGGTTCCTGCTGGCCAGCAGGACCTAGCATGGGAGATTCTGTCCTGAGGCTCAAATCCAGAAGGGGCCACTGTCATTCCTGCTACCTGAAACTCAGCCGCTTAACCGATTGCAACCGAAAGTTGGAAGAATCTGACTTTGTTCTCAGAGTGCAAGCAGAAGGAGGGATGGATTTTCATGGACCACCGTTAGCGATGGCCACAGTCTGACTAATGAGATCACTAAAAGACCACTTTCTAAAAAGCATTTGATTTCTATGGCGTGGGCTCTGGCTTCAGGACAGCAATAAATCCCAAATTCCACTTTATCTTTATCAAAGGACACCAAAGATAAACCACCTTTATCTGCATGTCCTAGGGCACCATTGGCAGCCGTACCGCCAATAGAATCTACCTCTGCCTTCATCAAACCCTGTCCTTTTAAAGGTAACCTGGCACGGGGCCAAGAGGAACACCAGAAGATTAATGAGGTTTTGAAGACAGATCAGGCGCACAGAGTTCAAGGCTGCAAGCATACTCTTGATGTTATTAGCCGTCCTTTTTAATCAATGCAAGCAAGATCTTTGCAGTGCAACTGTCTAGGAAGATGCCTCAGGTGCCAGGAGGCCAGAAGGTTGCTTGCGAATATTTATCAAACTCTAATTGAGGAGGTCTCTGTCTGCACCCGCAGATTATACCGGGGAGAACGTGCTTTCTGCAAAGAGGAGAGCTCTAAGAATGGTGATACGCTGTTGAATTTGGCACCAGGAAACACCAGGAAAAACAAACTCGAGAGAAAATAAAAATATGGAGCAGATGTGCATGGAAATTATCTGAGAGTAACAGAAATCCTTTTTCATGAGTGAGTCAAAGAAGGCGGATTTTACGGTGCAAATGGTGGGTGAAGCAGACGCAGGGCTGGGGACTCTGCTCCTCGTGAGTGCGTTCTGAATGAGAGGAGATGTGCTTTCATTTTTTGTTTTTTTAATTTTATTATTATTATTTATTATTATACTTTAAATTCTGGGGTCCACGGGCAGAACGTGCAGGATTGTTACACAGGTACACACGTGCCATGGTGCCTTGCTGCATCCATCCCCCGTCACCTACATTAGGTATTCCTCCTAATGCTCTCCCTCCCCAATCCCCCCACCCCCTGCTACCCCTCCCCTAGCCCCCCACCGCCCAGTAGCCCCAGTGTGTAGTGTTCCCCTCCCTGTGTGCATGTGTTCTCATTGTTCAACACCCGCCTATGAGTGAGAACGTGTGGTGTTTGATTTTCTGTTCTTGTGTCACTTTGCTGAGAATGATGGTTTCCAGCTTCATCCACGTCCCTGCAAAGGACAGGAACTCATCCTTTTTGATGGCTGCATGGTATTCCATGGTGTCTATGTGCCCCCTTTTCTTTATCCAGTCTATCTTTGATGGGCATTTGGGTTGGCTCCAAGTCTTTGCTGTTTTGAACAGTGCCGCAATGAACATATGTGTGCATGTGTCTTTATAATAGGATGATTTATAATTCACCATATATTTTTAATTAACAAGCAATAACTGTGTGTATTTATGGGTTACAAGGTGATGTGAAACATTTGCATGCAGTATTGTACAGCATGGTGACCATAGTTCATAATCATGGATTGTATATATCAAAAGCACTTTCAAAAATATATTTTAGGCTGGGCACACTGGCTCATGCCTGTAATCCCGGCACTTTGGGAGGCTGAGGCAGCTGGGTCACTTGAGGTCAGGAGTTTGAGACCAGCCTGGCCAACATGGTGAAACCCCAATTCTAGTAAAAATACACAAATTAGCTGGATGTGGTGTTGTGGGTCTCTAATCCCAGCTACTTGGGAGGCTGAGGCAGGAGAGTCGCTTGAACCTGGGAGGCGGAGGTTGCAGTGAGCTGAGGTTATAGCACTGCACTCCAGCCTGGGTGACAGAGTAAGACTGCAAATCAGATTATATATATACACAGACATGCACACACACATATATATATACACACACATATATACACAGAGTCATATATACACACACACATATACACACAGACATATATATACACAAACATACATATATACACACATACATATATACACACGCATATACACACAAACATATATATACACATACATATATACACACACATACGTATATACACACACATATACATGCACACATATATACACACAAACATATACACACACATATATACACATACATATACACACATATACATACACACATATATACACAAACATACATATATACACACATACATATATACACACACATACATATATACACACATATATGCACACATATATACACACAAACATATATACACACACATATATACACATACATATACACACATATACACACATACATGCACACATACATGCATAGATACATATATATTTAATAATAATGCACATCTATTTAAATACAATACATATATACACACATACATACATACATGCATGCATATATACACATATATATTTAATAATAATGCACATCTATTTAAATACAATACATATATACACACACATATACACACATGCATACATGCACACATACATGCATAGATACATATTTAATAATAATATAGTTATATATTTAATATATATTTAATATATATTTAATTTATATTTATTTATATTTATTTATATAATTTATATTTATTTTATTTATAAATAAATAATATAGATATATATGTAATAGATATATATTTAATAATAATACACATCTATTTAAATAAAATACATATATACACACATACATACATGCATGTATATATATACATACATATTTAATAATAATACACATGTATTTAAATACAATACATATATACACACATACATACATGCACACATACATGCATACATATACATATATATTTAATAATAATACACATCTATTTAAATGCAATACATATATACACACATATATACACACATACATACATACACACATACATGCATATATATACATATATATTTAATAATAATACACATCTATTTAAATATAATAATACATATATACACGCAGATATGTTTAATGTGTGTACATATATACTGTATGTATTTCATAATACATATATATACTTACATGTATAAAGAAATAGGCCAGGCATGGTGGCTCATGCCTATAATCCCAGTACTTCGGGAAGCTTTTACACTGTTGGTGGGAGTGTCAATTAGGTCAACCATTGTGGAAGACAGTGTAGCGATTCCTCAAACACCTAGAAATAGAAATTCCATTTGACCCAGCAATCCCATGACTGGGTATACACCTAAAGGATTATAAATTATTCTGTTACAAAGACACATGCACACGTATGTTTATTGCGGCACTGTTTCCAATAGCAAGGACTCGGAACCAACCCAAACGGATGACAGACTGCACAATGAAAACGTGGCACATAGACGCCATGGAATAGTATGCAGCCATCAAAAAGGATGAGTTCGTGTCCTTTGTAGGGACGTGGATGAACCTGGAAACCACCATCCTCAGCAAAGTGACACAAGAGCAGAAAATCAAACCCCACATGTTCTCACTTATAGGCGGGGGTTGAAGAGTGAGAACACAGGGACACAGGGAGGGGAGCGTCACACACTGGGGTCCGTTGGGGGGAAATGGGGGAGGGACAGAGGGGGTGGGGAGGTTGGGGAGGGATAACACGGGGAGAAATACCCCATGTATGTGATGGGGATGGAGGCAGCAAACCACATTGTCATGTGTGTGCCTGTGCAACACTCCTGCACAATCTGCACACGTGCCCCAGAACCTGAGGCACAATTTTAAAAAAATTGAAACAAAAAGAATAATAATAAATAAATAAATACAATCATAATTCCAGAGACTTCCAGCAGCAGGCAAGTCTCTCTGCATTCCAGCTGCAGTTCAGCAAGAAAAGCCACAGTCCAGGTGGTCACAGTCCCGAATCCATCGGCTGAAAAGCACAGCGGGGGAAGGACACCCCGTGAACTGTTAGGAGATTAAACGTCACACGCCACACGCTGCTCCTTTCCGGGAGGCGTCCGCTCGGAGAATCCTTCCATTTATCTTGTTTTCCTGCCGCACGACGAGGCCGAGACTTTGAATAAAACTCATTTCATTAGAGCACCTGCTTATACCAGGAGAGGAGATTCGTCCTGACTCAACCCATCAATCCAAGCCGTAACAACCTCATCGAGAGACGTGAACGTCCCGGAGGCCGGGGGGACACGGTCAGGTGAACCCGTGCCGTGTTCCCGGAGCAATACGTGAGCAAAAACTCAAAGACGCCTCGCAGAGGCTAAATACTGCAGCAAAGAAAGCATTAAGGAATCTTTTATATATATATATGTATATAAAGATGGGGTTTCTCCATCATGGCCAGGCTGGTCTTGAACTCCTGACCTCAGGTGATCCACCCACCTCGGCCTCCCAAAGCGGAATCTTAACTCAGCTTGAGTGGGTAGATGACTGTGTCCCCATGCTGCTGATGAAGACAGATCTGAGGCCAGGCATGGTGGCTCCTGCCTGCAATCCCAGCACCGTGGGAAGCCAAGGCAGGTGGATCACCTGAGGTCAGGAGTTCGAAACCAGCCTGGCCAACATGCTGAAGCCCCGTCTCTACTAAAAATACAAAAATTCGCTGAGAGAGCGGTGGCGGGCACCTGTCATCCCAGCTACTCAGGAGGCTGAGGCAGGAGGATCGCTTGAACCTGGGAGGCAGAGGCTGCAGTGAACTGAGATGGCGCCACTGCACTCCAGCCTGGGCGGCAGAGCAAGACTCTCGAAGGAAGGAAGGGAAGGAGGGAGGGACGGAGGGAGGGAGAGAGGTAAGAAAAAGAAGACAACGAAGAAGAGAAAAGAAGAAGGAGAAGGAGAAGGAGAAGGAGAAGCAGGAGAAGGAGGAGAAGCAAGAGAAGGAGAAGGAGAAGGAGGAGAAGCAGGAGAAGCAGGAGAAGCAGGAGGAGAAGGAGGAGAAGCAGGAGGAGAAGGAGGAGAAGCAGGAGGAGAAGGAGAAGGAGAAGGAGAAGCAGGAGAAGGAGGAGAAGCAAGAGAAGGAGAAGGAGAAGGAGGAGGAGGAGAAGAAGAAAAAGAAATAAAGAAATAAGAAAGAAAGAAAGAAAGAAAGAAAGAAAGAAAGAAAGAAAGAAAGAAAGAAAAAGAAAGTAAGGAAGGAAGGAAGAAAAGAGAAAGAGAGAAAGAAAGAGAGACAGAAACTAGTTTGCGAGGCTGACGCAGGTGGATCACATGAGGTCAGGAGTTCGAGAGCAGCCTGGCCACCCTGACGTAGCCCTGTCTCGACTGAAGAAAGCATTAACTAACGTTTCTTTCTGTATCTGCCCCATGAATTGAGAGGCCACAGAATCTGCATTTAATAATCGCAGTGATATGGAAGCAAGCACCGTTATGTCAAGAAAAATGTGTTTTGACCCAAACATGGGGGCTTTGGCCAGAATCCGTGTCCCAGAACAGAGCGACCAGAACGCTCTTGCAAATGACTTCCTCTGCCCTGAATTTACAATTGTCGAACGAAAGCTTGTGTACACACTTTGTAAATCAATTCCCTCCTGCCCACAGCACAGACCTTTTTAAAACACCTCTGTAATTAATCAAATCCAGAGTCGAACAGAGCTGGGGTTAAAAAAAAAAAAATTTACAACTGACGTCAAGGAAGGAGAAGAAAAGCTTCTGAGTTCTCGGAGCAGGCAGGGCGCAGGGGCCCTGTGGAAGGGCCGTTTGCCTTTGCAGCACTGATGCCCAAGCCACCGCTACCCCGGGTCATTCTGAAGAATGGAAGGTAATTTTTTTTTTAATTGAGACAAAGTTTTACTTTCGTCGCCCAGGCTGGAGTGCCATGGCGTGATCTCTGCTCACCACAACCTCCGCCTCCCGGGTTCCAGTGATTCTCCTGCCTCAGCCTCCCGCGTAGCTGGGACTACAGGCGCCTGCCACCACGGCCGGGTAATTCTTGTGTTTTTAGTAGAGACGGGGTTTCTCCATGTTGGCCAGGCTGGTCTCGAACTCCCGACCTCAGGAGATCCGCAAGCCTCGGCCTCCCAAAGTGCTGGGTTGACCGGCGTGAGCCACCGCACCCGGCCAGATCGACGCCTTATAAAAGGGACAGAGAGTCACCTCGTTCCTTCCAACAGGTGCGGGCCCGCCGTGCCTTCATCTGGGACTTCCAGCCTCTGCTGTTTATCATTCTCTAAGTGTCTAATGTTATTTTTTTTTTACATACAGCCTCGAACTCCTGGACTCAAAGGATCCTGCTGCCTCAGCCTCCCGAGTGGTCTGAGTTACAGGCGTGCAGCCCCACAGACGCCCAGCTAAATTTTTTTTTTAATGTTTCCTATCGATGGGGTCGCACTCTGTTGCAAAGGCTGATCTCAAACCCCTGAACCCCAGCGTTCACCCAAGTCCGCGTCCCAAAGTGCTGGGTTGCAGGCATGAGTCACGGCGCCTGGGCCCGGCCGTCATACGGAGTTACAGCAGCTCAAACTAAAAGTCATCTTATATTGATGAGGGAAAGACATACGCACCCCCCCGGCCCCTCCACCTTCCCCTTCTCCGGGCAGACCAACCATCTGTCTCTCGCAAACCCTTCCTCCGGGACTCTCCATGTTTCTGTGCAGTTCAGCTAAAACCCCGACTCTGAGAATTTAAAAAGCCTCCAATGCTGGCCCGGGCGTGGTGGCTCATGCCTGGAATCCCGGCACTTTGGGACGCTGAGGAGGGCAGATGCCGAGGTCAGGAGTTCGAGACCAGCCCGGCCAACATGGTGCAACCGCGTCTCTACCCAAAATACAAAAACCAGCCGGGTGCAGTGGCACGTGCCTGTAGTCCCAGCCACTCCGGAGGCTGAGGCCGGAGAACCGCTTGAGCCGGAGAGATGGAGGCTGCGGTGAGCCGAGATCGCACCCCTGCGCTCCAGCCTGCGCGGCTGAGCAAGGCTCTGTCTCAAAACACAAAAAAAGCCTCCAATGCGTCTTTGCTGCTGGACACAACCCCAAGCCGGACGTCCTCAGAACCTGTTTGCAACCCACACGGCATCTCCACGGAAGCCACCCCGGGCACCTGCGTGTCTGAGCTGTGGGCAGAGTCCACGTACCTCAGCACTGCTCCGCTTTGCAAGACATGAAGACTAGGGTGCATGCAGGAGACACACACGCACACGCACAGACACACACACACACATGCACAGACACACACGCACAGACACACACATCAAATAGACACACACATATGCAGACACACACGGGCACAGACACACGCACAGACAGACATGCACACAGTCACACACACATGCACAGAGAGAAATACACAGACACATACACACAACTATATGTTTTAAAAGGAACCATTAGATCCTGGACGGACACACACACACACACAGAGAGAGACACACACACACATGCACAGGCTTTAAAAGAAATCAGGAGATCCTGGACACACAGACAGACACACACATACACACACATGTACACCAACACACATATGCACATGCTTTAGAAAGAACCAGGAGAGCCTGGACACACACACAGACACACACAGACACACATACACACACAGACACACACATGCACATGCTTTAAAACCAACCAGGAGAGCCTGGACACACAGACAGACACACGTACACACACACACACACATGCACATGCTTTAAAAGGAATCAGGAGAGCCTGGACACACAGACACAGACACACAGACACACACACACACACAGACACACACATGCACATGCTTTAAAAGCAACCAGGAGAGCCTGGACACACAGACAAACACATGTACACAGACACACACATGCACATGCTTTAAAAAGAACCAGGAGAGCCTGGACACAGACACACAGACACACAGACACACACACACACATACACACACACATGCTTTGAAAGGAATCAGGAGAGCCTGGACACACAGACACACAGACACACAGACACACACGCACACACACAAGTCCATGCTGTAAAGGGAACCGGGAGGCACGTCCAGGGAACAGTCCCGCGCCTGTGAGGCAGTCGTTGCCGCTCTGAAGGCTGCGTAGCCAAACCTTCTCCCCTCTAATGCAGACTGACAGCTGCGTGTTCTAGGCCCAGCGGTCCCCACCGCCGTCTGCGCGAGCAGGGGTGGGGGCCGCCGTGTGAAAACGGTGCCACGGCGCCTTGATCACGTCGGACGGCTCTGTCTGCAGCCGGACGCTCGGTTTAGGGTCCTGCGGGGTGAACTGGGCCCAAGGCCGTCGCCTCTCGCCTTTAGGAACGGGACTTTCTGTGTGTCCTTCCCCTGGCCACGGCCCCCGGCCACCACTGAGTGTCACGCCGTGGCCTCGTGAGTATCTGAGCACGCCTTCAGCATCTCCCACCCACGCTCTGCTCGTCTCCCTTGGAAGAGTCCCAGGAATGGCAGAAAGCGAAGATTTGGGGTTTCAGACAGGGACAGAGGCATCTCCCCGACACCCTCCACACGGGGATCAAATGCGAGGACAGTTTCTACCATCGGGAGCGGGCGGCAGAAGGGAAAGATTTGGGGTCCAGACAAGGTGGTATTCATCTTGCAGACACCCTCACGTCAGAACAAAAAGCTGGGAATGCCATCATTTGGGGTAACAAAGGAAAGATTTGGGGTCCAGATAAGGAGGAATTCATCCTGCAGACACCCTCCACATGTGAACCAGAAGCTGGGAGTGCCGCCATTTGGGGGTAGAAAGGAAAGATTTGGGGTCCAGACAAGGAAGAATTCATCTTGCAGACATGTATCCATTCATGGATGCCTTCATGGATATGGGATTGACAGATGACAGAACAGATAAATAGATGACAGATGCGATATGGATTCGATGCATGGATGGACATACAAGTGACACATAATCGAATAGATAGATAGATGATATCTAGATAGGTAGATAGATTCAATAGATGGATGAATGGATGGGTGGGTATACAATTTATAGATAATACAACAGATACATAGATGATATAGATAGATAGATAGATAGATACACAGATAGATAGATAGATAGATAGATAGATAGATAGATAGATAGATAGACAGACAGATACATACATACATACATACATACATTGATTGAGTCCATAGATGGATATTCAATTGATTCCATAGATGGATATTCAATTGATAGATAATAGAACAGATAGATGATATAGATACATACATACATTGATTGATTCAATAGATGGATGAATGGATATTAAATTTATAGATAATAGAACAGATAGATACATACATAAATACATACATAGATTGATTCAATAGATGGATATTCAATCGATTCAATAGATGGATATTCAATGGATAGATAATAGAGCGGATAGGTGATATAGATACATACGTGCATACATACATACCTACATTGATTGATTCAATGTATGGGTGAATAGACGGACGGATATTCAATTGATAGATAATAGAACAGATAGATAGCGGATGTACATACATAGATAGATAGATACATACGTTGATTGATTCCATAGGCGGATGAATGGATGGATGGAGATTCAATTGATAGATAATCGAATAGATACACAGATGATAGACAGATACGCTGCCCGCCTCCCCTCCTCCCGCCCCTCCCCGTCCGCCTTCTCCTCCTCCTGCTGCTTCTTCTGCTTCTGCTACTCATCCTCCTCCTCCTACTTCTTTCTTTCCTTTTTTTTTTTTCTTTCTTTCAGAGTCTCGCTGTGTCTCCCAGGCTGGCGTGCACTGGTGAGATCTGGGCTCACCGCAACCTCCACCTCCCGGGTTCAAGGGATGCTCCTGCCTCAACCTCCCGAGGAGCTGGGATGACCGGCGCCCGCCACCACGCCCGGCTACTTTTTCTGTCTTTAGTAGCGACGGGGTTTCTCCCTGTTGGTCCGGCTGGTCTCAAACTCCTGACCTCAGAATATCCACCCGCCTCGGCCTGCACAGTGCTGGGGTGACAGACCTGAGCCGCCCGCCGCACCCGGCCGGGAAATCTTCACAGCCAATGACTGTGTTTTCGTTTTTCTTTTGTACGTGGGGAAAAAGAAGTTTTGAGAGTGGGACAGGACAGGCTTTTTTTTGTTGTTTTGTTTTGTTTTGTTTTGTTTTAGACGGAGTTTCGCTCTTGTTACCCAGGCTGGAGTGCAATGGCGCGATCTCGCCTCACCGCAACCTCCGCCTCCTGGGTTCAGGCAATTCTCCTGCCTCAGCCTCCTGAGTAGCTGGGATTACAGGCACGCGCCACCATGCCCAGCTAATGTTTTGTATTTTTAGTAGAGACGGGGTTTCACCACGTTGACCAGGATGGTCTCGATCTCTTGACCTCGTGATCCACCCGCCTCGGCCTCCCAAAGTGCTGGGATGACAGGCTTGAGCCACTGCGCCCGGCCTGTCTTTTTTTTTTAATTGTACTTTAGGTTCTGGGCGCATGTGCAGAACGCGCGGGAGTGTTGCACACACGACACGGTGGTTTCCTGCCTCCATCCCCACGTCGCCTATATCTGCCATTTCTCCGTGGATTATCCTTCCCCGACCTCCACACCCCCACTGTCCGTCCCGTCGTCTCCGTGCAACACACCCCGGTGTGTGACACTCCCCTCCCTGTGTCCGTGTGTTCTCACTGTTCAACACCCACCCATGAGTGAGAACGTGCAGCGTTTGCTTTTCTGTTCTTCTGTCCATTTGCCGAGAATGATGGTTTCCAGATTCACCCGTGTTCCTAGAAAGGACACGAACACATCCTTTTTCATGGCTGCATAGTATTCCATGCTGTCTATGTGCCACATGTTCCCTGTCCAGTGTCTCATCGATGGGCCTTTGGGTTGGTGCCAGGTCTTCGCTATTGTAAACCGTGCCTCAGTGAACCTCTGTGTGCGTGTGTCCTTACAACGGAACGATTTATAACCCTTTGGGGATATACCCAGTCACGGGATTGCTGCGTCCCACGGAATTTTCTATTTCTAAACCAAAAGCATTGGCCACGAAAGCCAAAATCGACAAACACATTCACAAGACGGTCTTGACCCAGTCGGTGTGACAGGAGCAGACCTGGGGCCGTGTTACGTACGTGGACGTAAAACCGTCCCCTCCCTGAACCCCCTTTTCTTCCTGGGCACCCCGTGTTCCCACCACGGCAACACAGGCGGGCACCGACTTCCAGGCTTCGGTCCGTGTTTCTGGTGCACACAGGACCAGGCGTCCCCGTGGAGGGGCGGCCGGGGGGTGCGGGCGAACCCGGGGCTCGGGGTGCACGACCCGGGGGTGAAGGGCTGGGGTGCTTCTCCCCAGGGCCTGAGGAGGCCACGGCTCTGGCTTCTCTTTCTTTTTTCCTTTCTTTCTCCCTCCCTGGGTTTCCTGACGTTTCTGTCTTTCTTCTTCTCCCTTCCTTCCTTCCTTCCTTTCTTTGTGTTTCCTTCTCACCACGCGGGTCCCGAACCCTCCAAGCTCCACAATCCGGTTGTCCTGGGACCTTGTGACTCTGAGGACCTGCTTCCGAATCTGTGCATCAGCCCCCCCTGCACCGCAGCCTGTGCACGCTTCTGCGCCATCGCAGGAGACACAGACACACAGACACACGCACAGACACAGAGACACAGACACACACACAGACACAGAGACACAGACACACACACAGACACAGAGACACCCGTCCACATAGACAGACACACACACACACGCAGACAGACACAGAGACACAGACACACACAGATACGGACACACACACAAACACACACACAAACACACAGACACATACACACAAACACACAGACACAGATACAGCCACCCACAGACACACACAGACACACAGACACAGAGACACCCATCCACATAGACAGACACACACACACACGCAGACAGACACAGAGACACAGACACACACACAGTCATGCACACAGAGACACAGACACACACAGATACGGACACACACACAAACACACAGTCACAGATACAGCCACCCACAGACACACACAGACACACAGACACAGACACACAGACACACAGACACAGAGACACACACAGACACAGACAGACACAGACACACACACAAACACAGAGACACAGACACACACACCCACAGACACACACAGACACACAGACACAGAGACACCCATCCACATAGACAGACACACACACACACGCAGACAGACACAGAGACACAGACACACACACAGTCATGCACACAGAGACACAGACACACACAGATATGGACACACACACAAACACACACACAAACACACAGACACATACACACAAACACAGAGACACAGAAACACCCACCCACAGACACACACAGACACACAGACACAGACACACAAACACACAGACACAGACACACACACAGTCACACACGCAGAGACATACAGGCACAGACACACACACAGACACACAGACACACACACACACGCACACACAGAGACACACACAGAGACACAGACAGTCACAGACACCGAGACATACAGGAACAGACACATACACACAGTCAGACACAGACACACACAGAGAGGCACAGAGAGACACAGAGATACACACAGACACAGACACACACAGAAACACACAGACACAGACACACACACCCACAGACACAGACACACACAAACACAGAGACACAGACACACAGACACACACACACACACACACACACACACACACTTCCGTGCAATTACAAGAGGCCCCTTTTCCCTCCTCTGTGCCTGAGCCCCACCAGCTCTCCGCACCCCCCCGTTCCCAGCCGTGGGACCCTCCCGTGGGAACCCGCCCCCCACTCCCTCTGGCCCTCAGGAACGGGGTGCGGCCCCAGCATGGCCGTCGTCACACCTCCGGGGCCTCAGGTCGCACCGGATCGAATTCCCGCCGCTCTGTGGATGGTTTTTATGGAGGGGTCCTTCACAGAACAAGAGGGAGCCCCCCCAGAACCCCTCGCATCATCGTAAAAGGAGAAAAGGCTTCCAGATGCTGGAAGGGCCCCCCGGGGGGTCACGGGCCCCCAGAACAAAGCGGCCTGTGAGAAGGGCCGGCCCAGGCCCGACTTTCCTCCGAAATCCGGCCTCGAAGTATCGTGTGACAGTCAGGAGCGGGGTTCCCCAGGCGGCGCGGGGCGCGGGGTGGGGACACGGCGCGGCTTCCAGGACGGAGTCAGCCGGACACAGGGCCAACGGGCTGTCAGGAAGCAGGGCTGCGTGTCTACACACACACGCACACAGACACACACACACACACGGCCACACACTGGCTCTGTGTCTACACACACACGCACACGGACACACACGGGCTCTGTGTCTACACACACACGCACACGGACACACACTGGCTCTGTGTCTACACACACACACACACAGAGCACACATGGGCTCTGTGTCTACACACACACGCACACAGACACACACATACACACACGGCCACACACGGGCTCTGTGTCTACACACACACGCACACGGACACACACGGGCTCTGTGTCTACACACACACACACACACACACAGAGCACACACGGGCTCTGTGTCTACACACACACGCACACAGACACACACATACACACACGACCACACACGGGCTCTGTGTCTACACACACACGCACACAGACACACACGGGCTCTGTGTCTACACACACACACACACACAGAGCACACACGGGCTCTGTGTCTACACACACACACACACACAGAGCACACACGGGCTCTGTGTCTACACACACACGCACACAGACACATACACACACCGCCACACACGGGCTCTGTGTCTACACACACACGCACACGGACACACACGGGCTCTGTGTCTACACACACACGTGCACACACACACACAGGCTCTATGTCTACAGACATACACACCCACAGGACACGCACAGACACCCACAGACCCACAGGACACGACAGACACCCACAGACCCACAGGACACGCACAGACACCCACAGACCCACAGGACATCCACAGACACCTGCATACAAACAACACGTCACTGTGTATGAAGGCGCACGAGAGAGAGACGGTGCCGTTGGCTGTTATTACGGCATAAATGTTCCGTGCCACCCTCTGTGTCTCGTGGACACCCTCCGTCTCTCGTGGACACCCTGTGTGTCTCGTGGACCTGCTTGTGTGTCTTTGCCTTGAAGGACAGGGCACAGTTTCCACACGGCGTGGAAGGTACTCAGGGGCTGTAGCCGGAGTTCCACAGCCCACATTTCCCAGGCAGGCTCCTGGTCACCACGTCACACGTGAGATGCTTATTACGGTTTCAAGAACGTCCAATGCCAGCCGGGCGCGGTGGCTCACGCCTGTACTCCCAGCACGTTGGGAGGCCGAGACGGATGGACCACGAGGTCACGAGTTCAACACCAGCCCGGCCAACAGGCTGAAACCCCGTCTCTACGAAAAAAGAAAAAAAATCACCAGGCGTGCCTGTAATCCCAGCCACTCCGGAGACTGCGACGGGACAGTCGCTTGAACCCAGGAGGTGGACGTTTTCGTGGCCCGAGACCACGCCCGCGCGCTCCAGCCTGGGCCACAGAGCGAGACGCCATCTTCCCAGAGGGTTCCTAAGAAAGGAGGAAAATAAAAACAGAAAGCCAGCACTTCGGGAGGCCGAGGCGGGCAGATCACCTGAGGTCAGGGGTTCGAGACCAGCCTGGCCAACATGGTGAAACCCCGTCTCTACTAAAAATAGAAAAAAAATTAACCGGCTGTGGTGGCGGGCGGGTGTAATCCTGAGGCAGGAGAATCGCTTGAACCCGGGATGTGGACGCTGCGGTGAGCCCGAGATCACGCCACGGCACTCCAGCCTGGCGGACAGACCCTGACTCTCTCTCTCTCTCTCTCTCTCAAAAAAAAAAAAAAAAAAGAAAAACAGAAAGAATTTTGCAAGGACTTTAGGGCAAGCGTTTTATTGTTCTTCCTGATGGGCTCTTGAAAAGGGGGGAATGGCCCCCCGCGGTGTTTGCTTTTGGGGGGCGGGGGCCAGGCCCAGGCGCAAGGCTGATTGCTTTGTGTTTGCAGCGGTGAGAAGAAGTTCAAAGAGACCCTCTTGATTGTCTGCGTTTCCCCCCCCACCCCGCCGGCTTCATCCTTTATAACCATTATTTAATGAATTTTTATTGGAAAAGCATGGCCGTACTTATGATTTTTTTTTTTCCCCTGCGAAAGCGGGAGGCGGGTGTGTTTTCGCTGGGATTAGTCTCTGTGTGTTTTAATCACAGGTTGTAAGAAGGTTCCCTGCAGCCCTGAGCTCCCCAAAGGGAAACTCTCCTGCAGAGGAAATAGTAGACCTCTCTCTGGAGCACGGGGCCCCCTTTGAAGTGAAAACAGGAAATGGAAACCTGGCTGCCCGGGTCCCCACGGACCCCCGACTTTCTTCCTCCCACTTCCCGCCCTCGCCCGGGTCTGGGGAAGACCAGAGGAAGAACAGGAGAGGCTGAACACCGACGTCCACTTTCTTCTCCCAGAGGGAAACCTCGCTGTCCGCCTGACATTTTCTTTTCTGACATTTTCCTCCCTGCAGGAAGGGTTAAAACACAGACACTGAGAGGGATCTGTTTTTAAAGTGAACTTTATCTGTCTATCCATCTATCATCCATCGATCCATCCATCCATCCATCCATCTATCTATGTATCCATATATCCATCCATCCATCCACCAACCTATCCATCCATCCATCTATCCATCCATCCATCCACCAACCTATCCATCCATCCATCTATCCATCCATCCATCCATCCATCCATCTATCCATCTATCCATCCATTCATCTATCTATCCATTTATCTATCTATGTATCTATCTATGCATCCATCTATCCATCCATCCACCCACCAACCTATCCATCCATCTATCCATCCATCTATCTATCTATGTGTCTATCTTTCCATCCATCCATTTATCCATCCATCCATCTATCTATCTATCCATCTATCCATCCATCCATCCACCAACCTATCCATCGATCCATCTATCCATCCATCCATCCATCCATCCATCTATCCATCTATCCATCCATTCATCAATCTATCCATCTATCTATCTATGTATCTATCTATGCATCCATCTATCCATCCATCCACCCACCAACCTATCCATCCATCTATCCATCCATCTCTCTATCTATTTATGTATCTATCTTTCCATCCATTCATTTATCCATCCATCTATCCATCTATCTATCCATCCATCCATCCATCTATCCATCTACCTATCCATCTATCCATCTATCCATCTATCCATCCATCCATCTATCCATCCATCTATTTATCTATCTATCCATCTATCCATCCATCCGTCTATCTATCCATCTATGTATCTATCCATCCATCCATTTATCAATCCATCCATCTATCTATCCATCCATCCATCCATTCATCCATCTATGCATCCATGCATCTATGCATCCATTCATGTATCTATCCATGTAACTATCCATCTCTCCAGCCAGCCAGCCAGCCAGCCTGCGAGCCATCTATCTACCTATCCATCTATCAGTTCATCTACCTATCCATCTATTTAACTATCCATCTATCCATCATCTATCTATTCATCTATCTATCCATGTATCTATCCATCTATCTATATAGCTATCATCTATCTATCTATACATCTATCTATCCATCTGTCCATCTATCTACCTATCTGTCCATCTATCTGTCTATCCATCTATATGTGCATCTAAGTATCTATATAACTAACTATTTATCTATCTGTTTATCTATGTATCTATCATCTATTTATCTATCTATCCATCTGTTTATCAATTTATCTAATTCTTTATTTATTTATCTATTTTCAGACCGAGTCTCGCTCTGTCCCTCAGGCTGGAGTGCAGTGGTGTGATCTCAGCTCACTGCAAACTCCACCTCCGGGTTCAAGTGATTCTCCTGCCTCAGACTCCCTCGTAGCTGGGAACACAGGCACACACCACCATGCCTGGCTAATTTTGTATTTTTTAGTAGGAACGGGGTTTCTCCAGGTTGGCCAGGCTGGTCTGGAACTCCTGACCTCAGGTGATCCACCTGCCTCGGCCTCCCACAGTGCTGGGGTAACAGCCGTGAACCAGTGCCCCGGCCTCATTTCCGTTATTTATTTTTGAGATGGAGTTTCACAACTGTCGCCCAGGCTGGAGGGCCATGGCGCGATCTCAGCTCACGGCAACCTCCGCCTCCCGGGTTCAGGCAATTCTCCTGCCTCAGCCTCCTGAGTAGCTGGGATTACAGGCACGCGCCACCACGCCCAGCTAATTTTTTGTATTTTTAGTAGAGACGGGGTTTCACCATGTTGGCCAGATGGTCTCGATCTCTCGACCTCGTGATCCACCCGCCTCAGCCTCCCAAAGTGCTGGGATGACAGGTGTGAGTCACCGCGCCCGGCCCATGCATTTCCCTTTGAATTCGTAGCATTTTAAGACTCCAGGACAGAAAGTACTTGGGAAAGAGAGCAGGGGGGGAAAAAATGAGCTTGGAATTTCACTGAAGCCAAAAACAGTTGAGAAAATGGAAAACCACGAGTCACATCCAGAACGTGGCCAGAGCACGATGCCACGGGCAGCCGAGAGACACTTTTCCAGCATCTGGCTCCCTAAGACCGTCCTCCCTGGGGATAAAAACGCTTTCACAGCAGGACTAAGCCTCAGAGGGACCCACAGGGCGAAGGTTCTCAAAGGAGAACCTTCCCCATTTCTCTCTGTAACAATCTCAGGCACAGAGAGGCCGGAAAAGCCACACAGCCTGACCCGGAAAAGCCACCGTCCTGACGGCCTAAACCCCAGAGGCCTGTTGATGAGACTCGTGACTCAGCCAGGACAAAGGACCAGAAACACGCTGTCCGCAGCGCAAACTTGGACCCCGCAAGTCCTGCAGGCCCGAGTCTCCGGCGAAGGCATCTCAGGACCGCGCTGCGTCTGGAGGCTCCAGAGGGAAAATCCTTCTCCTTACAAGGGCACCTGTCATTGGATTTAGGACTCAGTCCAATCCTTTGTGCAGAGGGTCCCATTGCCAGGTTCGGGGGCCAGGAGCTCCACGGATCCTTTGGGGGGGTCCCCTATTCAGAGACCACAACAGACCAGAGCGTGACAGTCTTCACCCCATCCCCGTGGTCGGATTTTGCTGGGTGCTTTGCACGTATTTCGGCCAAAGGTGACGGTGACGAGCTCACGCACTCAAGGTAGAAGAACCCAGAGTCTTCCGCTGGGGCCGTGTTTATGTTTATTTTTATTTATTTTGTTTATTATTATTATTATTTTTAATTGCATTTGAGGTTTTGGGGTCCACGGGAAGCACATGCAGGATGGTTGCATAGGGACACACAGGGCGGTGTGACTTGCTGCCTCCCTCCCCATCACGTATATCTGGCATTTCTCCCCCTGCTCTCTCTCCCCAACTCCCCACCCCCCGCTGTCCCTCCCCCATTTCCCCCCAACAGACCCCAGCGTGTGACGCTCCCCTCCCTGGGTCACTGTGTTCTCAGTGTTCAACCCCCGCCTATGAGTGAGAACACACGGGGTTTGATTTTCTGCTCCTGTGTCCGTTTGCTGAGAATGATGGTTTCCAGGTTCATCCACGTCCCTGCAAAGGACACGAACTCATCCTTTTTGATGGCTGCATAGTATTCCGTGGTGTCTACGTGCCACATTTTGTTGGTCCAGTGTCTCCTTGACGGGCATTAGAGTCGGTTCCAGGTGTTTGGTGTTGTAAACAGTGCTGCAGTGAACGTGTGTGTGTGTGTGTCTTAATAATAGAACGATTTATCATCCTTTGGGTATATGCCCAGTCATGGGATTGCTGGGTCCAGTGGGATTTCTATGTCTCGGTCCTGAGGCATCACCATGCTATCTTCCACAATGGCTGACCTAATTGATGCTGCCGGTTTTATAACAAGAGGAGAGGAAGGAGGAGGGGGGAGCAGAGGGAAGGGCGGGGTGGAGGAGGCAGGAGACGTGCAGCAGGGGCCGGGTGCTGTGGCTCAGGCTGCCACCCCTACACTTTGGGAGGCCGAGGCGGGTGCATCGTCTGAGGTCGGGGTTGAGGTGTGGACGGATGGGAACCAGGGTCCCGGCTGACCGGGGCCGACTCTCGAAACCTGAGAGCGTTTCCCGGGTGGGCATCGGGTTTCTTCCGAGACGGACACGAACGTCCTGGACGGTGTCACCGTGATCATGGTTGCAGCGTGTCTCAAATATCATCACAGCACCCCCCCACCCCGGTCACGGCACGGTAGGGTATGCGAATCATAACACCACAGGGAAAAAAAAAACGAATTAAAACAGTTTTCGAAAGACCAGGCCGGGCCTCGGTGCCCGGGCGCCTCCGTCACTAGGTCGTTAGCACGGGTGACTCTGGAGTTCTCCGTGACGCCCGAAAATCGCCCAGAAAACGCCTCTCGCGTTTCCCAAGCAGAAAGGACGCCTGAGTCCGCATGGGGCCTTGGGAAGGTTTGCAAGCACGGACCCCACCTGTGCACCCCCATTTCCCCCCCAGCTTCTGGGAGCCCCAGACGCCCAAAATGCAGTGAAATAACCGAGACAGAAACTTGAGTTTCGCAGAGAACGTTCACTTTGCTTTTTCAAAATTCTTCTCCAAGGAAACAGGGTTTCTCCATTTGGCGAGGCTGGGCTCGAACTCCCGACCTCAGGGGATCCACCCACCTCAGCCTCCCGACGCGCTGGGATGACAGGCCTGACCCCGTTTTGTTTTGTGTTTTCTGAGACAGGGTTTTGCTGCGTTGTTCAGGCGGGAGGGCAGGGGGTCAATCACCGCTCACTGCAGCCTCCACCTCCCAGCCTCAAGCCAGCCTCCCACCTCAGCCTCCTGAGTAGCTAGGACCACAGACACGCGCCTACAGGAGATTGCGTATCTCTTTTTTGGGGGCTGGGAGACGGAGTTTCGCTCTCGTCACCCAGGCTGGAGTGCAATGGCGCGATCTCGGCTCACCGCAACCTCCGCCTCCTGGGTTCAGGCAATTCTCCTGCCTCAGCCTCCTGAGTAGCTGGGATTACAGGCACGCACCACCATGCCCAGCTAATTTTTTGTATTTTTAGTAGAGACGGGGTTTCACCATGTTGACCAGGATGGTCTTGATGTCTTGACCTCGTGATCCACCCGCCTCGGCCTCCCAAAGTGCTGGGATTACAAGCTTGAGCCACCGCGCCCGGCCCTGAGATTGTGTATCTCTTGTAGAAATAGGGTCTTGCTATGTTGTCCAGGTTGGTCTCGACTTCCTAAGCTCAATCAATCTTCCAACCTCAGCCTCCCAAAGTGTCGGGACGACAAGCCGGAGCCACCGCGCCCGGCCCACAGCTCTCTTTTCTGTAGGACTATGTGACACAGCCATTAGGCAGAAGTGGGCAGTTGGGCTGGAGGCGGAGGACAGGTGCGCCTACCTGAGACTAGGTGGGGAGTCTGTCTGTTGCTTCTTTTTATGAGCCTTGAATAAGACAATGAGAATCCCCGCAGCTACGGGGAGCTGCTTCACCTGAGGGACTGGCGAGCTGTGGGTGAGCTTCTGCGGGTGAGCCATAGGTGAACTGCTGGTGAGCCACAGGTGAGCCACAGGTGAGCTACAGGTGAGCTACAGGTGAGCTATAGGTGAGCTTCTGCGGGTGAGCCACAGGTGGGCTATAGGTGAGCTACAGGTGAGCCACAGGTGAGCCATAGGTGAGCTACAGGTGAACTGCAGGTGAGCTATAGGTGAGCTTCTGTGGGTGAGCTATAGGTGAGCCACAGGTGAGCTGCAGGTGAACTATAGGTGAGCTACAGCTGAGCCACAGGTGAACTACAGGTGAGCTTCTGGGGGTGAGCTATAGGTGAGCTACAGGTGAGCTATAGGTGAGCTATAGGTGAGCCTCTGCAGATGAGCTACAGGTGACCTTCTGTGGGTGAGCTGCAGGTGAGCTATAGGTGAACTGCAGGTGAGCTTCTGCAGGTGAGGTACCGGTGAGCTATAGGTGAGCTGCGGGTGAGCTACAGGTGAGCTGCGGGTGAGCTATACGTGAGCTACAGGTGAGCTATAGGTGAGCTGCAGGTGAGCCACAGATGAGCTATAGGTGAGCTGCTTCAGGTGAGGTACCATGAGCTATGGGTGAGCTTCTGTGGGTCAGCTACAGGTGAGCTATAGGTGAGCTACAGGTGAGCTATAGGTGAGCTGCGGGTGAGCTATAGGTGAGCTACAGGTGAGCCTCTGCAGGTGAGCTATAGGTGAGCTATAGGTGAGCTATATGTGAGCTATAGGTGAGCTGCACGTGAGCTATAGGTGAGCTATATGTGAGCTATAGGTGAGCTATAGGTGAGCTACAGGTGAGCCTCTGCAGGTGAGCTATAGGTGAGCTATAGGTGAGCTGCAGGTGAGCTGCAGGTGAGCTGCAGGTGAGCCACAGGGTATCACTAATAGCTGGCCTCGTGCTCCAGCACACTTCCCGAAGACCATCACTTGTATTTCCGTTCCAACAGAAGAAGACGCGTGCATCCTGAACACGAACCCGAGGTGCCACGGTGGGTGTCGCTGGCACAGCCGTGGCTGACGTACCATCTCCACTCAGTCAGATACCCTGGTCCCTGATGATTCCTTCACATGCCACACGCTCACGTGGTCTGTGTCTTTCACGTGGTCCGTGTCTTTCACGTGGTCCGTGTCTTTCACGTGGTCCGTGTCTTTCTTTCCGTAACACTGAGGAACTGATCACACGAGTCCGCAGCATGAAAAAGGCTTTGGGGATCTCTGACCCCTCAGCATCCAGAATTACATGGACATTCCGGGCCGGGCGCGGTAGCTCACGCCTGACATCCCAGCACTTTGGGAGGCCGAGGCGGGCGGCTCACCTGACGTCGGGAGTTCAAAACCAGCCTGGCCAACATGGCGAAACCCCGTCTTTACTAAAAATGCAAAAATGAGCCGGGCGTGGGGGCGCACACCTGGAGTCCCAGCGACTCGGGAGGCTGAGGCGGGAGAATCTCTTGAACCCGGGAGGCGGAGGCTGCAGTGAGCCCAGATCACGCCACGGCACTCCAGCCTGGGCCACAGAGTGAGACTCTGTCTCCAAACACACACACGGACAAGCTGGGTTTTATCCCGAAACGAAACAGAAGTAGGTAAAGTTAGAACGTGACCAAATGCACCAAACGGAGCAGCCTCTGAACCTTTGACAATTAAAAAGAAAAACCAAAACCGGCCTGCGAACGGGCCGACGGACCGAATTTGATCAGACGCACTGCGGTACTCATTCATTCATTCATTCATTCATTCATTCACTTTGAGATGTGGTCTCAGTCTGTCACCCAGGCTGGAGTGCAATGGCGCAATCACGGCTCACGGCAGCCTCAGCCTCCTGGGATCAAAGGACCCTCCTTGGCCAGGCCTGGTGGCTCACACCTGTGATCCCAGCACGTTGGGAGGCCGAGGCGGGAGAATCATGAGGTCAGGAGTTCGAGACCAGCCTGAGCAAGATGATGAAACCCCATCTCGTGTAAAAATACGGAAGTTATCCGGGCATGGTGGGGGGGGGGCGCCTGTGATCCCAGCTACTCGGGAGGCTGAGGCGGGAGAATCGCTTGAACCCGGGGAGGCCGAGGCTGCGGTGAGCCGAGATCGCACCACTGCACTCCAGCCTGGGTGCACAGTGAGACTGTGTCTCAAAAAAAATTTTAATTAAAGTTTAAAAAAAAAAACAAACAAAGGATCCTCGTGCCTCGGCTTGCTGAGTAGCCAGGACTTCAGGCGTGCACGACCAGTCCCGGCTAATGATTGTATTTTTTGCAGCCACGGTGGGGGTCTCACTGTGTTGCCCAGGCGGGTCTCAACCTCCCGGGCTCAAGACATCTGCCCGCCTCGGCCTCCCACCGTGCTTGGATTACAGGTGCGAGCCACGTCGCCCAGCCTGTATTTTTCTTGAGTCTGGTGCCAAAGTAACTGTGGTTTTGGCCATTGCGATTCACGACCGAAATTTAACTTTTAACTCCGAGAGTCTCTGAGTTTCAACCAAAGGAATGAAAATACCTGGGTTTTGGAAGATGTGCAGAACACACAATCTACGTTATTTTTCTTTGTCTTACATCTTATCGGTTCAATATAAGGACGCTTGCGACGTTTAAAACAACTTTATAACGATTATTATTTTAACAACAGCCCCGCAAAGGCTTCAGGAAGCTTATCTACGCATTTTCGGTCAGTGTTTCTGCTTTCTCGGCATTTTTCTGTAAATCCCGGCGTTCTCTGTTATTAACCGGGAAAGTCTTAAACCCACAGAAGCCTCACAAACAGTAAGGGCAGGTTTGCAGGAGGCAGCGTCAATGGGTTTTTGTGTCTAATTCTGGAACCTGAGAATTGATCATAAGAACCTGTCATCCTGGATGAAGAAACGTCTCATTCATCTTGAAACTGTCTCCATTTGAACAAGTTAAAAAAAAAAAAATTTTTTTTTTTCTTTTTTTAATGTGTTCAAATCCAGAGAAGTCTGCAGGAAAAACCCATGGAAAAATCAGAAAGAAATTCTGGGCTGAGACACTGACTTTTCAGATTGAATTATACCCGAAAAAGCACCAAGATCTGGAAGAGAAGTTTTTGGAGATTGGGTTCCTTTTGGAAAGAGGTTCATTACAATTTGCAGCAAAGTATCTATTTCTAAGGAAAGGGTCTCTGTGAAACAATATGAACGGATTTCCCGAACAAGATGGCTTTGGTTTTTAATTTTCTATGAAACACTTGAAATAAAATTACATTTAAATGATTTTATAAAATGCCATACTTGAACTTCTGCCCACTAAAACTATGGAATGGCTTATTTTTTTTAAAAAAAAAAAAAAAAAGCAGAACGTTTTACTTTATTTTATTATGTTATTTATTTATTTTTTTTTTGAAACGGAATCTGGCTCTGTTACCCAGCCTGGCGCGCAGTGAAGAGATCTTGGCTCACCGCAACCTCCGCCTCCCGGGTTCAAGTGATTCTCCGGCCTCAGCCTCCCAAGTAGCTGGGATGACAGGCACCCGCCAGCACACCCGGGTAGTTTATTGTATTTTTGGTAGAGACGGGGTTTCACCATGTTGGCCAGGCTGGTATCGAACTCCCGACCTCACGTGATCCACCCACGTTGGCCTCCCAAAGTGCTGGGGTGACAGTCACCAATCACCACAGCTGGGTAATTTCTTTTATCTTTAGTAAAGATGGAAGTTTCACCGTGTTGGCCGGGCTGGTCTGGAACTCCCGACCTCAGGTGATCCACCCACCTCGGCCTCCCAGAATGCTGGGATTAGGGACGTGACCCACAACGCCCGGCCAGAACTGAGCATTTGAGCCGCGGAATCACGGTGTGCATTAACGTTTCCACCGAGGCCCCGAGTCTGAAAAAGACCGAACCTGCCCGAGTTTGCCAATTTAAAAAAAAAAAAAAAAACACGTTGCAAAAGGCTGGGGTGTGACGGAACGTGGTCAGCTGTGAAACCCCTTCGCGGCTTCCTCTGGGAGTGTCCACGGCTTAGCCAAAGCCCCCCGACTGCTACACACGGAAAACCCCCGTTTGTCCTGCCCTGCAAGAGCCAGACGGGCTGAGCGAACAGGGCTGTGAGCTTCAGACGTGTTTTGCACCAGGCAGATCAGAAAAAAAAAAAAAAAAAAAAGACATAATCGTAATTGTAAGTTGGACTTTGCAGCGTGGGGTGGAAACGTGGCCTCTGAGAAGCGCTTCTGTGGCCCGTGGCTCAGCAGGAAGAACGCAGCGTCCAGAAAAGCATCAGCCTGGAGTCAGGGCTCGTGTGACTGTCGCAAACGGTCACCTGCTGCTGGGTCCCGCGTCCTTGCAGAGGGAAAGGTCCCCAGCCCTGTGCACCCCGTAACCGCGCGGAGAAGTCTGTCTGGGTGCTTCCCCTCCCCCACGTCCCTCCATCTGGTTCTTATCACAGCTGCGAACCAGTCAGGCTGGGCAAATCCAATCATGAACTTTCCTTTCCATAAAGACAGAAAAACCCCATGCCAAAAAAGACAAAAGCAAAAACGTTGTTTTTTTTTTTAAAAAAAGTCCATTTCTTTTTCCATGGATTCTGTCTCTCTTTTTTTTTTTTTTTTCTCTTAAAATGACTGAATCATCGTTGCAACCGCGTCCTGGAGGCTTCGTGCCGTGGCCAAAATGCAAACAAAATGAAAAGTAAAAGCCAAAATGGACGTCGTGAGGCCGAGGCGGGGGGATTTCAGGCGTTCAAGGGCAGCCTGTCCAACGTGGCGAAACCCCCTGTCTATACTAAAAATATGAAAATTAGATTCCAGGCCTGTAGCCCCAGCTGTGAGGGAGGCTGAGAGGCAGGAGAGTCTGTTGAACCCGGGAGGCGGAGGTGACCGTGAGCCGAGATCTCGCCACTGCACTGCAGCCTGGGTGACAACAGCCAGACTCTGTCTCAAAAAAAAGTGGGGTGTGTGGGGGGACCTGCCTTGTCTGTACCGACCTGGACTTCATTCACATCAGAGCTTTTTTGGCTCGTTTTTCGCACCTTCTGGGGGAACGCGGCTGAGGAGCCGGAAGGTCCATTTCACGGCATCCAACCCAAACTCAAAGACGCCTCCCCAGCTCTGGGGTTCACCCCAGGTGCCCCCCAGAAATGCAGGGAGCACCCCAGTCCACGGTGACGAAAAGGAATGAGTGTACGTTCAGCCGCGGCCTGGCCTCCGCGGAGAGGGGAGAGGTGGTTTTTTTTTTTAACACTTGAATACAAATATTTATAAGTTTATTTATATCTCCGTTTTACAAGATGTACATTCATCCTACACGGCCTCACAAAACACACTCTGTTGCTGGAACCCCACAGAAGGGCGGTCAAGCTCCGGGGCCCGTCGGAGCGGCGGGAGACGGAACCGCCAGGCTGAGTTTTCCTTCCCTGGACCCCCCACTCCGACAGCATCCGAGGAATACACGTTTTAAGACCGTTGGTTTGGGAAACGGTGCGGGATTTCGTGCGGTTCGAAGCCATCCCTGAAAACCCTGCGGTACAGACAGACGTGTCTCGTGTGCGTCACCCGGGCCCGGCCGTGGCCACCGACGGCCTCAGTCCCGACGGGCCGCTCACAGATTGCAAAAAAAAAAAAAAAAAAAAACAGACAAAGAGCAACAGGCTGAAGACATATAAAAATAAATGCACGACGCTGTCCCATCGACACTCCACGTCATGAAAATAGGACATATTTATGAACTTTCAACCGAGGTCACAAAATAAATAACACAGCCACAGACAGCCCTCCCCGGGAACCTGCAGGTACAAGCAGCTGAGTCCGTGAAACGCTTCCCCCCACCCCGTTCCAATAAATAGCACGTTTCATCGCTTTGAAACCTGATCTTCTCTTGGTGCCTTCAGCCAGTGCTCGTTAAGCAGCGAATGTCCATCAGGCATTGATCGGCGGCATCAGGGGATCCGCGGGAATCGAAAAATAATCGGCGTATTGACTCAGCTCGGTCGTCTTCGTCCACTAGGCACCGGGTTGGCGTTTCCTTTTTTAAATGTCAAACGTCTCCTCCGAAAACCTCTGTCCACACCCCAGGCGTCTCCACACACCGGGGACAGGGAGGGGAGTCTCAGCAAAGTGCCTTTGAAATGTGTGGACACGGAGTCTCTGTCCCTCATCCTCCCGTCTCGGAACCGGACAGTTCTCCGTGTTCTTTATTTTTGGACAGAGAGTCTCGCTCTGTGGCCCAGGCTGGAGTTCCGTGGCACCATCTCGGCTCACCGCAGCCTCCGCCTCCCGGGTTCAAGCGATCCTCCTGCCTCGGCCTCCCGAGTACCTGGCATTGCAGGTGCCCGGGTAACTTTCAGTGTTTTTAGTACAGACGGGGTTTCGCCATCCCGGCCAGGCTGGTCTCCAACTCCCGACCTCCTGATTTGCCCGCTGCAACCTGGCAAAGTGCCGGGGTCACGGGCGTGAGCCGCCGTGCCCGGCCTGCGCTGGTTCGCAGGGAAACGTTTTTGAAAGGTCAGCGTCTTACTTGGGGCTTTCTGGCCCCCCGAAACTATCCCGACTTCATGGGGGTTCAACGCCCAGCTGTCCCCAGTGTCTGCAGATTCCAGAGACGGTCACACGACCACGGCGATGGGACAGCGTGGGTGGCCGGCTGCACTTGGGAGCGGTAGACAGGTCCTTCGTGGGACAGCCTGTCTCCGGACCAGCCAAAAAAAAAAAAAGAAAAAACGTTGTTTTTAAAAGCCAATTTCTTTTTCCCTGTATTCCTTTTGTTGGTGGGTGGGGGGCGGGTGTCAAAACGACTCAGTCATCTGTGCCGAGAGCACCCGGGAGAATCCGTGCCCCCGTGGAGAAGCCAAAGAAAATGAAAATAGAAAGCACGACAGTGGCCGGACGCAGCCGCTCACGCCTCGCATCCCAGCAATCAGGGAGGCCGAGGCGGGCGGATCACAAGGTCAGGAGTTCGAGACCAGGCTGGCCAGCATGGTGAAACCCTGTCTCTACTAAAATACAAAAAAAATAATAATAATAACTGGGAATGGTGGGGGACGCCGGGAATGGTGGGGGACACCTGACAGAGTGAGACTCTCTCTCTCTCAAAAAAATAAAAATAAAAAACGCAGAAAAACCAAAGCATGGTGCCAACCAGGCAACGCCACGGCCGCCAAACTCACGTTGTGATTGGAAAAACGGGTGTTGGATGTTCTTATCCGTGTAAATCACACAGGCACGGAATCTCTCCCACGTCCTTGTTCACCATGCTGGAGAAGAAAGCCACGCCCGAGAGACCCTGTCATCACAGATGCTTCAGGGAGACCCCTCTGCCCTCCCCACCCTCACCAGAGAAGGTGCATTTTTTTTATTTTTCTAAGTCTTGGCAATTTCCAGGGGCCGCCGTTTCCCAAGGAGGCACCAGCAGGAGGCTCGGCCGGAGTCAGCTCATCGAATACCAACGTCCAACAAATCCGATTCCTTCTCCTGGGGCTGTTTCCCAGGGAGGCACCGAAAAGAGAGAGACGTGGGTATGTCCGAAAGAGACTTCAAGAGCCCAAGGAACAAAGAAGTGACTTTTTCCTCGACCGGGTGGTGTCTAAACTTCGTGGGCGAGTTCTCGGCAGGGAAAAAGAAAACATGTCTCGGGACTCGGCCCCACGTCTTTGAGTTCGGCCGGCCACGGATTCCTCGGGCCACGCTGCGGCCAGAGGCTCCCGGGCGTCTCGCAGACCGAGCCCGCTTGGCTTTCGGAGGGGTGTTTTCTGCTGTGCCAGCGAGGTCCCCAGCACGGTGTTGGGGGAACAGTGTGACTTTGAAAAGCACCAAGAGCCGCCAACGTGGGCCCGGCCTATGGGTTTCACTTCTCGTATCCTGTGGGGGGGAAGCAAGGAGCCGCCGTGGCTCTGGAGACACTTCCAATGACCCAAACCCCACCCACGTCACATTCGTACGTCCACATCTCCCCACGGCCTCCGAACTATCCCAGAACAACACAACAGAAATAAAAGAAAGAAAGAAAAAGGCGGCCGGGCACCGTGGCTCACGCCTGTCACGCCAGCACTTTGGGAGGCTGAGGTGGGCAGATCCTCTGAGATCAGGCGTTCAAGACCAGCCCGGCCCACACGGCGAAACGGCGTCTCTGCTAAAAAAAATACAAAAATCAGGCAGGTTGGGTGGCGGGCGCCTGCAGTCCCGTCTACGCAGGAGGCAGAGGGACCGAGGGTTCCTTGCACCCGGGAGGCGGAGGTTACAGGGCAGAGCCGGCGTCGGACCCTGATTCTCCGGCCTCGGTGACCCCGCAAGACCGACAGAAAGAAAGAGGGAAAGAGAGAAAGACACGGAGAGATGTAGAGAAAGATAAAGAAGGAAAAATAGAAACAGAAAGAAACAAAGAGAAAGAAGAGAGAAAAAGCAAGCAAGGAAGGGAGAGGCAGAGAGAAAAAAGAAAAAGAAAGAAGAGGGAGCGAGGAAGACGGGAAGAAACAGAGAGAGAGAGAGAGAGAAAGAGGCAGGAAGGAAGGAAGAGAGAGACACAGACAGCGGTCGGCCTTCGTGCCGGGACCTGCTCACAACCCAGGCTGAAGATCCCATTTCCCTCCGTCCCGGAGAGTTTCAGGAAGACGCAGCCGGCACCCCTGCACCCCACGCTCCTTCGGGGACCCCCCCTCCGCCGTCCGCCGTCCAGAAAGTCGCCCCACTTCTGTCCCGGGAGAAACGCTGAAGACCTCCGGGCCGAACAGCAACCAGCGCCCCCGGCTCACGGTTCTCGGGGTTGCCTGTGTTTCGGGGTCCCGTTTGCGGGGGTGCAGCCTGCCTCTCCGTCCGTATGAAATCAAACTGAAGCAAGAGGCTCTCCCTGGCCTGGAGACTCAGCCGTTCCAGCAGAGTTGACAGTCAACTACCATTTTTTTTTTTTTCAAGACGGAGTCTCGCTGTATGTCCAGGCTGGGGTGTCCTGGTCCCATCTCGGCTCACCCCAACCTCCACCTCCCGGGTTCAAGCATTTCTCCTGCCTCAGCCTCCCAGGAGCTGGGATTTTAGGCGCCCGCCACCACACCCTGCTGATTTTTCCATTTTTAGTAGAGACGGGGTTTCGGCATCGTGGCCAGGCCGGTCTTGAACTCCTGACCTCGTGATCCGCCTGCCTCGACCTCCCAAAGTGGTGGGATCACAGACATGAGCCACACGGCCCGGCCCGGT
Organism: Saimiri boliviensis; assembly: GCF_048565385.1. Taxonomy (NCBI): domain Eukaryota; kingdom Metazoa; phylum Chordata; class Mammalia; order Primates; family Cebidae; genus Saimiri; species Saimiri boliviensis. The sequence continues at coordinate 22,639,979 of NC_133471.1, forward strand.
AAGTCTATTCCAAAAGTTGAGATTCAGACCAGGTGCCGTGGCTCACACCTGTCATCCCGGCACTTAGGGAGGCCGGGGCGGGCGGATCACCTGAGGTCGGGAGTTTGAGACCAGCCTGGCCAACACGGTGAACTATTGTCTCTATAAAAATATAAAATAATAATAATTATTATTATCCGGCTGTGGTGGTAGGAACTTGTAATCCCAGCTACCCGGAGTACCTGGGATCACTTGAACCCGCGACGCGGAGGTTGCCGTGAGCTGAGATCGCGCCACTGCACTCCAGCCTGGGCCACCAGAGCCAAACTCCGCCTCCAATAGAAAAAAAAGGTTAAAAAAAAAAAAAGAAAAAAAAAAATTCAGATACGACAGAGACCAGGCCTATGTCTCTCTGCTCACGTGGACTGAGCGTTTTGTCGGGAGGAAATGGTGACAGATGGTTACGTTTCGATGTTTGAAATCCACTCTAAGCCGTTTTCGGGAGAAAGACAATAAATATATAGGGGTGAACAGATCGTACCAAGCACTTTTCCCAAGTGTTACCCACTCTGATGAATGCAGCTACGTCTCAAAGATTCAAAATGCAATTTTTCTTTGAAAAAAAAAAAAAACTTCCACTTAAATATAAAACCCTCTCTTTCTCTCTCTTTTTTTATTTTATTTTTTTTTTATTTTTATTTTTTAACTCCCATGGTTTTTAAAAAGAAAACTGAATCTGGCAAAGACTCGAATGCCCGGGTTAAAAGAAGCAGCAGGTGATGGAAAAACGTTCTTCCTCTGTCTGTGTGTCATCTGACAGCGGCCCTAACTTTTTTAAATTTAAAAAAAAAATGTGGAAGGGGCTTTTGGGTTTGTATAAAGCGTTATCAGCTCACCGCCCAGGAAGGAAGTGTTTTCTCAGGCCGGGCGCGGTGGCTCACGCCTGTGATCCCAGCACTTTGGGAGGCCGAGGCGGGCGGATCACCCGAGGTCGGGAGTTCGAGAGCAGCCTGAACAACATGCTGAAACCCCGTCTCTACTAAACATACAAAAGTCAGCCGGGCATGGTGGCAGGTGCCTGTAGTCCCAGCTCTCTGGGAGGCTGAGGCAGGACAATCGCTTGAACCCGGGAGGTGGAGGTTGCAGTGAACCGAGCTGGTCACATTACATTCCAGCCTGGGTGACAGAGCCAGACTCCATCTCAAAAAATAAAACAAAACAAAATACGATAAAATAAAAGCGTTCTCTTACGTGGGATGGAAAAAAGAGTGGTGGTTTTATTTTATTTTATTTTATTTCTTTTCTTTTCTTCCCAGCTCCGTCAGGGAGAAGTATCTGAATCAGAAGCTCGGAAAGAGAACCCTCAAGGCTGAATCCGGGAAGGCGCAGGCATGTTTTGGAAATGACAGAACGTTGGCTGGGAGGAAGAGAAACGTCGTTTCTCTCTGGAAAGGCCTGGTTAACTAACCTAAAACGTGCCGATACATCCTCTTGGAGGTCATGAAGCCCCTTGCGGCGTTCCCAGAAAACCAATCAGAACATGCAACGTGGGCCTCTCACAACCTGGGCGCAGAACCCTGAATGTCTTGGGGCGGGTCATTTCAAGCCAGTGTCCACACCACACCAGCTGGGATGGCAGGTTGCTATTCAAGGTTTATCAAAGCAGGGGGGGCACTCTGGGAGGCCGAGGCGGGCCAGTCACCTGAGGTCGGGAGTTCGAGACCAGCCTGGCCAACAGGGTGAAACCCCCGTCTCTACTAAAAATACAAAAACTTAGCCGGGCGTGGTGGCGGGCGCCTGTCGTCCCGGCGACTCAGGAGGCCGAGGCAGGAGAATCGCTTGAACCCGGGAGGCGGAGGTTGCGGTGAGCCGAGATCGCGCCATTGCACTCCAGCCTGGGCTACGTACGTAGCAAGTCTCTGTGTCAAAAAAAGAAAATCAAACAGAAAGAAAAAAAAAAAAAAAAAAACTAGGAAAATCTGCACGTATACCTTGGAAACACGGATATCTGCAAACACCTTCAAAGTCCCTGGATGTCTCCCTGGCTTTTTTACCCTTCTCCCAAGCAGAAACAGGCCATGGACCAAATAACTCACATCCCGGCCACCCCCTGCTGTCTTTTATCCCCTTTGGAAAGACAGCCACCCTTGCACGGCAGCCCGGTCAATGTCCACACCATGATTTCTGCCACGGGGCCCTGAGTGGCCGGGCGGCCAGCGCGTGGAGAAGAGCTCATGCCTTTCCACCTCAGACGCTGATGGGGTCAAGAGTGCAGTGCTATTATTTTTCTCTTTTAAATCTATAATATTTATAATATTGCACTTGATTCCATGTCACTGAAGTTAATGCTGCCCCAGTATTATACCTTAAAACCACGACGCGTCTCAGGCAAGTCCTTTGCGTCTCAATTCTGCAAATCAGCAAAGAAAAAAAAAAAAAAAAAAACCCAAACCGAAATATCCAGTCAACTGGGAGTCAAATACTGGAAAAAGGTGTCAAGTGGCCTCTTCTGTGGCACAAGGGACCCCGACCCGTTCCCGTGCTGTGGGGCCTGCTGTGTGGGAGGAGTTCATGCTCCTGACTCAGGTCCCCGGAAAGTGGGCTCTCCACGTGGGAGGTTCGATTCTCGCTCCCCTCCCGTTCCAAGGCGCGGTTCACGTCCTCAGCCTCAGCCAGAGAACTGTTTCCTTATTGCTGCCTGGGAGGCTGGGGGGCGGTGGAGGGGAACCCAGCCCCTGCGTCCTGGGGTTCCAAAGTCCACATTCAGATCCACGCTGGTTCTGCAGCTCCTTGCACGAGGGAGGGTGTATATGGCAGTGAAGAAAATCCTTGGCAACGAAGAAATGGCGTTTCCATCGGAGACCAGCCCCGGGACCTTTGCACTTTCCTCGACCCTAGGATCTTCCAAACGTGTGTAGTTAGCCGCATGCATGGAGGATATTAGCGGAGGAAGACGCAGCCAGGTGGGGGTCCCCTTCTCCAGGGTCCCAGGACGCACGAGGAGCCTTGGAGAGGGGCCGGGCAGGGCGCACGGCGGGGCACCCCCTCCGCCTTCTGCACCATCTCCGCGAGGGTCTGGCTGGGTCGTGCGTGGACCGTCTCAGGAGACCCCTCCCCAGGTCTCTTGCGGGAGCCCCCGGGGTGCAGGAGCGCGCGGATGTCGGTGCGCTGAGGAGCCCTAGGAGTGCAGGAGCGCGCGGGTAGCGGAGCACTGAGGAGCCCCGGGTTGCAGAGCATGCGGGTGTCGGTGCGCTGAGGAGCCCCCGGGGTGCAGGAGCGCGCGGTGCCGGTGCGCTGAGGAGCCCCCCCGGTTGCAGGAGCGCTGAGGGCCGCCGCGGCTCCGGGCCGTGGGAGGAGCTGGAAGGGGAGGTGGAGTGCAGGACGCGGTGCAGGCGGGGTGCGCGGAGCCCCAGGGTCCGGAGGCGCGCAACGCTGGGGGGCCGGCGCGCGGGGGTCAGAGCCCCAGGGCCTCCGCGTGCTTGCGCGCCTTCAGCCGCAGGTCGGCGATGCTGGAGTTCTTGCTGTTGCTTTTCGCGGCGGCGGCGACCACGGCAGCAGCCGAGGCGGACTCGGCCAGCGACGCGATGGGCAGCCCGAAGGGCGGCGGGGGGAACATCAGGTAGGGCGCGTGCGCCGCCAGGTGCGGGTGCAGGTGCGGGTGCGCGTGGGCCACGCCTTCCAGCTGCAGCTGAGCCTGGACCTGCGGAGCGGACCCGGGCGCGGTGAGGGCGCGCGATGGGGTCTTCGGGACCCTCCCCGTGCCCGCTGGAAAACCCCCAACGCGTCTCTTCTCCCCTGGGGAGCGTCACCCCTCCTCCCACTGTGCAGACCACCCCCAACCAGGCTGTTCCCTTTCCCCCTGGCCCAGAGCTGGCGCTGCCTTCGGGACCAGCCGGGCCAGGACAATCCAAAGCGCATCGGAGTGGGGTTCCCATCCGGGCGCCCACCAGGGAGTTCCAGATGCGCTCAGTTTGCCGGGATTCAGGGCCTGGACTTCAGCTCACCCCACCGCCCCCAAGTAGGGAACACCAGCTCCCCAGGCCTCTCCCGGGGACATCAGGTCCCCAAAACTCTCTTGGGGACAGCAGCTCCCCAAGCCTCTCCCGGGAACACGAGCTCCCCAACCCTTTCCCAGGAACACCAGCTCCGAAAGTGTCTCTACAGGAACACCAGCTCTCCAACCCTCTCCCCGGAGACACCAGGTCCCCAAGCCTGGGGGGGGGGGGGAGACACCAGCTACCCAACCCTCTCCCACAGGAACATCAGGTCCCCAAGCGTCTCAGCAGGGACACCAGCTGCCCCAAGCGTCTCCTGGGGACCCTCTTTCCCCAAGCCTCCTCCACAGAAACCAGGTCCACAAGCCTCTCCCCCAGTGACATCAGGTCCACAAGCGTCTCCCCAGGGACATCAGGTCCCCAAGCGTCTTCCGGGGATGCCAGCTCCCCAAGGCTCCATTGCGCAAAGCCACGCAGGCCTGCAGCCTTCAGCGACCTCATTTCACTGGCTCCTGCGTCCCAGAGACTGTGCAAGAGGTGGGCTCTGTCCCCAGCCTGGAGGCCACGTGCCCAGGACGGGGGAACAGGCGGGATATGGACCCCTGTCCTTTGGGCCGGAGCCCTGGAGACTTGGAGATCTCCCGCTCAGGGTCCATTTCTGAATTGTTCATTCACGATTTACACCTTTATAGCTGCCGCTCCCAGCCGCCACCCCCAGCGCCCTCCAACCTCAGCCAGCAGAGGCAGAGGCCAGACGTCTGGGACCTGAAGTCTTTCCGCAAACAAGCGCCCGAATAAAAACCCCCGACCTGTCCCCTTGGAATAAAACGGTCAAGAAGGGAGCGTACGCGTCCCCCCTGCCAGCCTCCCCCCCACCAACTCCGTTCCACCCAGGCTTGCACTCTGAACCCCAAACTGGAAACTGAGGCAGCCCTGCTGCGTCCAGCCAGGGCGCACGTGGGCACTGCCCTCTCTTCTCCTGCGACCCCGCACCTCCTTCCAGGCAGTTCCCAAATGCCCCCCACCCAATCCCCACGCTGAGCCAGAGCAGAGGGGTGCCCCTGGGAAGCTTGGGGGTCCGCAGCTGACTCCTGACGCCTTGGGCCAGGGAATCCCAGCGATGCTCCCTCCCAGGTCGGCTGGGAACTGAGCACTGTGTCCCCAGCTCAGAGGTGCACAGCCCAGGACGGCGTCCAGGAGCCGGCAGACGCCCCAGACCTTGGGTACTTGGGGGATTGGTGAAAGGGGATTCCCCTTGGGACAGCGGCTCCCCAAGCGTCTTTCTGGGACACCAGGTCCCCAATCCTCTCTCCCGAGAACACCGGGTCCCCAAGGCTCTATCCCATTTGTGATACTCAGGCCCACACATTCCACCTTTCTTAGCCAGGCAGACAGCCAGGAGGAGGCTGCCTGGCTGGGTGGGATTTCTCCCCACTCTGATCTTTGTTAGATTTCTGCTTAAACTTGCGTATGTCCACCTTTCCAAAGCCGGCTCTTGGAATTCACAGCCTGATATATATATATATATTTTTTTTTTTTTCTTTCTTTCTTTCTTTTTTTGAGACAGAGTCTCAGAGTCTCGCTCTGTGGCCCAGGCTGGAGTGCAATGGCGCGATCTCGGCTCACCGCAACCTCCACCTCCCGGATTCTCCTGCCTCAGCCTCCTGAGTAGCTGGGATTACAGTCGCGTGACATCGCCACACCCCCGGCTAATTTTTGTGTTTTTAGTAGAGACGGGGTTTCACCGTGCTGGCCAGGCTGGTCTCGAACTCCTGACCTCAGGAGATCCGCCCGCCTCGGCCTCCCACAGCGCTGGGGTGACAGGCACGGACCACCACGCCAGGTCCAGCCTGATTTAATACGTGCGAAGGCTCTTTTAAATGCTCCCTTGGAAAAGCCTACCTCCCCCACAGCGCCCACCCAGGCTAGCCGAGAAGTCTCTGGGAGGTCAGGATTTGGGAGCCAGCGCGGGGAGGGGCCGGGAAGCGGAGAAGGAGGAGGCGCCGGGTCCCCGGGGCTGTTCCGAGGAAGAAAAATGAGCTACCTGTTGGAAAGGCATCCTCAAAGTCCCCATGTTCACGTAGGGTGCCACCCGGCAGGCGTCTAGGTGGTTGGCAGTGCCCAGGATGACGCCTGTGGTGAAAGAGAAGAGGTGTGAATGTGGGGGTCCCCCCCAGGAAGGCCCCCCTCCCCAGCTTCAGGCTCCCACCTCCCTCCAAGCCCCGACACCCACCTTTATGCATCTGGTTTTCCTGTTTCCGGCACTTCGCTCTCCGGTTCTGGAACCACACCTTGGTGGAAACGCAGACAGAGTTGCACAAGGGTCTGAGGACTCAGCGCGGCCCCGTCAGGGACCACCCTAACCCTGCCAGACTCCACGGAGCCCCTCTGCAGCTCGGGGAGTCCGGAGGTAACTGATGCGGGGGCGGAATGCCGGCCCCTGACTGCCCCTCTGTGCCCACCCATGCATAACAGGCTACCTAGAACTGGAAATTGCGTGTGTGTGTGTGTGTGTGTGTGTGTGTGTCTGTGTCTGTGTGTGTGTCTTATGTTTGTTTGTTTTCAAGAGGAGACGGGGTTTCTCCATGTTGCCCAGCCTGGTCTCGAACTCCCGACCTCGAATGATCTGCCCGCCACGGCCTCCCGAAGTGTGGGCCTGACAGCCTACGGCTGGACACTGTGAAACCCGCTGTGCCCCACGGAAGTCAGTCCTGTGAGTCAACGCCGATGAATTTAAAATGAAAGCGTGTGTTCGGAGACCGTGGACATGCACTCTGCAACTTCGCAGCGTTCCGGGTGGGCACCCCGAACCCCAACCCCTGGAGACCCGGAGGGAGACCCCGACTTTCCACCTTCATACTTTACCCAGCTAGTGGGCGGGCAGATGCCCTAAGGGCTCCCGACCCCGGCCCCCAAGCCCAGAAGATGCCTTTCCCATCCCCGTGGCCTCCTCGGAAGCCCTGGGAGCTGCAGGGGCTCCATTAATATTACGGGACTCATAAACATCCCGGAGAGGGCACCCCAGGAACAGGAGGCTGTGCGGCAGGAGCCTTGTGCTCCTCTGACGCCTTCTGAGTCTCGGGGGAGGCCTTCGGGAAGTGGGGTGCAGCAGAACAGGGGACCCCGAGGAGCCTGGGGAACATCACGGGCCTCGTGTCAAGACTGGGGTGCAGATGCCACCCCCTGGCCTCCTACAGGCCCCGTCTGCTTCCTCGGTATTCAGAGTCTCGTCCGCCCCAAGGAAACCAGCTGGGAAAGGCAGGGAGCTTAGGGCCGCCTGGCAATCTAGAGCCCTGCCGCGCTCCCGCGCCGCCCCCACAGCACCCCGTGGCAGTGTCCGTCCCTGGATGACTTTTCACAGGTTTTCTGTGGCACTCATGCAGAGACAGACACGGTCGGCCACGGCCCTGAGGGTCCCGGGAGCTCCAGCTGTTGTGGGCAACAAGCAGCCGCCCCAGTGACCCTGCGAAGCAAACCTCAGAAGACCCTGGCAGTTTGGAAGCAAAACAGGCTGGTCTCGAACCCGGGACCCAGCCCCCCTCGGACCTTTCCAAATGCCATTTTCGGTTCCTGACTGGGTCCCCCGGGGACACGGGGCAACCTGGAAAAGTTTATCGTCTTCCCCAGCAAAGTCATCCTCACTACCCACCCCCGAAAAAAAAAAAAAAAAAAAAAAAAAGCCCCCAGCCTGGGGCTCATATTGAAATTCACCCATAATTGCCCTGTTTCCAAAGCCCGCCGTGAGACCCCCAAAGCGCACTGCCCCGCACCCCCGTGCCCCACGGCAAGCCGGCCACCCAGAAGCCCCTGGAAGGCCATTAAAAAAAAAAAAAAAAAACAGAATCCTCTTGAAATCTGGAAATCCTAGTTCACTCTCTGTGTGAGGGAGGAGAGAAAAAAAAAAAAAAAAAAAAGATTATGAAGAATAAAAGTGATGAATGAGGTGCCGCGTGAAGCGCTAATCAATCAGGGCGGGACTGATTCACGATCAATTCCAATTAGGGCTGAATCTGGTCACGGAAGTGTATTACAGTGTTTTAGACACTCATTTCTTCATTAAGGAGCAGTCACGGATCCCTTCCACCCACGCCACTAATGCGATTTCCTTTTGATTTCCATTAGAGACAGTAAATAATGACATTTAATTTAGCGCCGCGCCGTGCACCCGAAGATATGTGTTGTAATGAAATTACGGCCCGCCGCGCGCCGGGCTCTCATAACTTTCCATTATCACGCTGACAGCTGCGCGATATGACTTTCCCGGGCCTCAGTCAAAATAAAAGGTTAATGACGAACAGGGCCGTCTGCGGGCCCGGTTTATTGACGGCAAACTGCCACCGTCCGTGGAAACTCCGTCGGCTCCGAGCGGGCTGCCCGGTGCACCTGGAGACGTCACCGGAGCCCTGTGACATTCTGGGCCTGAACACGTCCCTCCTGGACCCTGACACCTTCTCGAACCCATCGATTTCTCAGGAAGACTTGAACCCTGCCGGCCCATCCTAGACGACGGGACACTTTTCCCCGGGGGTCATGGAGAATGATGCCTTTCATTCCGGTCCCGTATTTGTTTTTATGATTATTTACCACGGGGACACGTCCCCGGGCATCCCGGATCGATACCCTGTGGCTGCCTCTCTGCCAGACGGTGTTGATTGTAGGGGGCTTTTCGGGGTCTCCAGACACGCACCCCACCGTCACCAACGTTCTGCAAGTCTGCTAAGGTGCCAGCCCGTAATAGAGTCCAGAAAGAAAGAGTGTGGAATTAAATTACAAGTAATTTATTTTTATAGAAACAGTCCATCAACGGCCGGGGGTCTGTGAGACGTCCCGGGCAGACGGACACACCGGGACATGACATTCTCGTCATATCCCCGTTAGCGAAACTTTAATCTTTTCATTAATTTAATTGGGCCCGTCCCATCCATCTTCCGTGAGAGGCCTGGGCGGGCAGGAAAGCCCTTTCTGATCCAGCTCCCTTGCCTGGCCGAGGCCACCCGGACACAGCCGTTTTGGGGGACGGGGCTGTCACTAAGTGGAAGTCTTTATTGAATGCTAAGGATGCTCAGAGAGCCTTTTAAATGCAGCCGCCGGGAAAGACAGAAGGGAGTCAGGGAACCAGGGCCCAAAATGGATTTTTTTAAAGGAAGGATCTCAAAAGAGATGCTGCAGGAAACTCATCCGCATCCTCAGGCCCTAAGTCCCATCGAGGGAAACTTGTGTTTCAGTGGGTTGACCTGAAAATCAGCCCCATACAAATGGAAGGAAATCACAAGTTAAAAAAAAAAAAAAAAAAAAAAATATATATATATATATATATATACACACACACACATACATATACACACACATATATATTTTACAAGATCTTTTATGAACAATATATATTTAACTTCACTTATATTTTTTTCATGAAAAGTCTCCTAACACCTGCATGTAACACACGTATGTATAAACATACGTATTTAATTTCATTTATATATATATATATATATAATGGATTTCAGTGAAAGATCTTGTAAAACACTCCCCATCAAACGCGTCTGTGTTCCAAGCAAAATCGAGGGGAAAAGTGCTTTTGAATACGTTGACCTCGTAAATAATTCTACGGGAACCCGCTGGGGCTAAGCCCTTTGAAACTCTGAATGGATCTGTCCCCAGTGGGCAATCTTAATTTCATTTATTTTTGAACGGGTCCCGAGGGTCCGGGGATCCCGACCCTGTCTCTCTCTCTCTCTCTCTCTCTCTCTCTCTCTCTCTCTCTCTCTCTCTCTCTCTGTCCTCTCTCCTCGCCCTCTCTGTCCTGTTTAGAACCAGGAGCAGTTGAACTTGCAGGGGGCTAACGTGTCAGGCGGGGGCTGGAAGGAGCCCCTTGCAACCTGCTCTCACACCAGCACCCAGGAAATAAATTCATCCATTTAAGTGGATGTTTGCAATACCGAGGAAGCCTCTGGCCCCCCCCGTCCCTCTGCACAGGCCCCTGCTCCTGGTCCCCATTGCCTGCTCAGATGGGGCACTGTGGATTTCCAGGTCTTTCTGGGAGCCCCCCAGGCCTGGGCTCATGGTCTCCCCTCATCCAGATGCCCAAACTGTCCCTCAGAGCTCCCGGGTGCAGGAGGGAGGAGGCGTTGTGGGGAGCGGAGGAGGCGGAGGCAACAGGAGACCCTATTTCTGACCACCTAGGATCACACTGCAGCCCTCTCCTTTCATCCTGAGCACCCCGAGGAGCCTGTTAGGATTCCTCACGATCCGAAATGCAGGCACCAGGGAACACAGACGGGAATCAGGGGCCAAGATACATGTTTTTAAATGAAAGAGTTTGTAAAACCGTCTGCATCCAAAGCATCTGTATCTTCCTGTCCTAAGCAGGATCGAGGGAAACCTGGCTTGGAAGGGGTTGACCTGAGAAGCAATCCCGAGGCAACTGAAGGGGATCAGGGGCATATATATATATATATATATATATATATATATATATATATATAATTTACTTTTATTTACTTTTATTTTATATTTACTTTCATTTTTTATATATATATTTATATTTTATATATATATATATTTATATTTATTTTATATTTACTTTTATTTTTTTTTCTGAATGAAAGATCTTGTAAAACGCTCTGCCTCAAACCTATCTGTATCTCCATGTCCCAAGCAAAATCGGGGGAAAGTTGTGTTTGAATGGGCTGACCCAATCATCAACCCTATGGGAACCCAAGGGAATCAGCGGTCAAAATATATAAACATTTATATAAACAAATATATATTTACACCAACAAATATATAAATATATATAATATATATACAAATAAATACATATACACATGCATATTTGTATAAAGAAATGTATATACAAATATGCATTTCGTATAAATAGATATACAAATATATAGAAACAAATACATATATACTTGTTTGCCCTTATATATATATGTATATGTATATGTTTGTGTTTATATATATATACAGACATATATACAAATATATCTATTTGCCTTTTCATATGTATATACACACACATATACAAATATGTGTTTGCCTTTATATATGTATATCTACAAATGAATATATACAAATATGTGTTTGCCTTTATACATCAATATATCTACAAATAAATATATACAATATGTTTACCTATATGGAAAAAATATATCTACAAATAAATATAAACAAATATGTTTGCCTTTATATATAAATATATATTTCATATGCTTTTATATATATATGTTGTATGCCTTTATGTATATAAATATATTTTTTGCCTATATATACATAAGTATGTCATATGCCTTTATATATATAAATATATATATTTTACATGCCTTTATATATATATATAACTGTGTCCTATGCCTTTACATATAAATATATAGTGTGCCTTTGTATATATATAACTATGCAGTATGCTTTTATATATATAAATATATGTTTTATATGCGTTTATAACTATGTTGTATGCCTTTATATATATGTATATATATTTTTATATGGCTTTATATATATATAACTATGTTGTATGCCTATATATGTGTTGTATGACTTTATATATAAATATATATTTTTATATGCTTTATATATATAAATATATATTTTATGACTTTATATGTATATATAACTATGTAGTATGCCTTTATATATATAAATATATATTTTTATGACTTTATATGTATACATAACTATGTACTATGCCTTTATATATATAAATATATATTTTTCTGACTTTATATGTATACATAACTATGTAGTATGCCTTTATATATATATAAATATATATTTTTACATGCCTTTATATATATATAACTATGCAGTATGCCTTTATATATGTAAATATACATACAAAGGCAACCTTATATATACATAAACACATACACACACATAAAGGCAAACCCATGCATCCGCTCATCCAAATATATAACATACACATATCTACGTGTATACACGTATTTGTCTGAGCTTCGTGCAAACCAACCCGGGGAAGCCCCGCCACAGGCCGCAGGCGTCTCCCGGAGGCCGCGCGCCCCGCGCGCCCCGCGCGCCCCGTGCGCCCCGGGTCCGCGCGCTCCGGGCAGGGCGCAGGTGGCGCTGGCGGCGCGCCCCGCGGGCCCCGCGTTCCTACCTGCACGCGCGCCTCCGAGAGCCCCAGGCGCTGGCTGAGCTCCTCCCGCATGAAGGCGTCCGGGTAGTGCGTCTCGTCGAACAGGCGCTCCAGCTCGTTGAGCTGCTCCAGGGTGAAGTTGGTGCGGCTGCGCCTCTGCTTCAGCTTGGCCTGCCCGTCCTCGTCCTCCGACTTCACGTCCTCGCGTTTGTCTTTGCATTCGTAAATCCCTGCGTGGCGGCGGGGGGCGCGGGGCTGAGCCGGGGGGCGCCTCTCCAAAGACTCCCGGGGTCCCCTCCGCGCGCGCCCGCCTCCCCCCGGCTCCGCGAGCGGGTGCAGCGCGCAGACAACCCGGCACCGTGCGCGCATCACGGGGGGAGGGGGGGGTATTTTTGCGCAACGCGGCCACCCCTTCCCGTGTCCCGCGGTGGAGACGGGGTACCCCGAAAACGCAATGCGCCTTTACGCAGGGACCGCGTACACCCCACGCGGAAAAAGCCGAGCAGAACACTCGCTTTTTTTGGATAACAACCTTGTTTTCTTGGCCTCCTCACCAAATCGTTTCCTCAATTATCCACTTCTAGTGTGTTGACGTAACCTAACCTTGTTATTATGATGATTATTCTAAAGGAGACTGGGGTGTCAAATCATACTTTGAAAGGAAATTATTATTATTATTATTATATTATTATTTTCAGGAAGAGTTGCCAACTGTGGGGTGCCTGGGAATGGGAAGGGCAGGTTGGGGATTCTAGGTCCGCGGAGAGACGCTATCCCCTGTTACAGCGCAGCTGGGCTTGGGGGTGGGGGTCCCTCCGGGGTCTGGCCAGCAAGAATCCCCTCCTCACAGAACCTGTTTCTGACCAGAACAGCTGAACCCCCTATGAGGAACGCAGCAGCGCAGCCTGGGAGTCGAACCGCGTTCGGAGAAATCTGTCTTTCCCAGATAACCCGCGGTCAGGCGCGCAGCCACCCCACCAGGGTGCCAGAAACGGCACTCCGTCCCCTCCCACAAACGGTGACCTGGCTTTATTTGCTGCGGGACAGGGAAGGGCATGGAAAGTCCGCTCTCAGGCGCTTCCAGCTGAAAAGCGTTTTGTCCCTCATGTAAGACAACCAGAGCCTGACTACGCCCTTCTTCCACGCAGGGCTGCTGACAGCGGCTCCTCCAACGCCCCTCGGTTCCCATCTCAGGCCTGCTGGGCACAGAGGAGGAGCCCCGCGCGGCCTAGGCTGGTGTCAAGGGTAAGACGCTGACATTTGGAAGTTTAGCCTTGAAAGAGTCTCAGAGGCCCCGGGTCACCCAGAAACTTGCAAAGCTGTCAAATCCAAGCTGTGTAAAAGGAACGCGGTACAGGCTAGAGTCGCCTTCTCTCTCTGTTCCTTCCACCACCCACCCCAGGGCCTCCCGCGATCTGGATTCAGCGCCGGCCTCTTATTCCAGCACGGACTTCAGAGCCCCTCTGGCCTCCTAAAACGCACGTGCTTCCAAGAACACGGCGTTCCTTCCCGACCCTGAATCCTTTTCCTGGAGCTGCCCCTGGAGGTGCCTCCTTCATTTCTCTTCAGTGTGAACCCCGGAGATGGAGGCCAGCTGGTAAACTGGGCTTCAGAGGCTGCAAGCAGCCGCCTGCGGGCTTTGCAAAAGCCACGGGTGCCAGGGAGTCCTCACCCGACTCTCTAACCTCCATTGACCTCCAGCATGGGACACAGCGCTGGTGGGGTCTGTCCCTGTGCAGTCAAGGGGAAAGCGCAGCGGGGGACTCACCCTCTGTCCTCTCCTGGATCCCCGAATTCTTATTTTACGCTTTCAAACGGCTTGCTTGGAGTAGACTTTGCTGTGGTACCATGGCCGCACCCCGGGGACCCGCGGCCAGAGGGAAGAAGAGAGAGGCCAGAGGGAGAAAATCCGCGCCTCCGGGAAGGACAGCGGAAAAAGGAACCCCACAGAACGGGCCGCTGCGCCCTGCGAACCGTCTGACATTCCTTCCACGAATGCCCTAAAAGTCTGGGGCTCAGCCTCGCGTCTAGGGAAGGCGACTGTCTTTGTACGAGCCGCAGGGCTGGGTGCGCGCCTGCGGAGGAACGGCGGGCTGAGCCGGGCCGGCTCTGCGCGCCTGGACTCCCGGCCACCGAGCACTGGTTTAGAATTGGGAACCAGCCTTTTGCCTTCACAAGCTCAAGTCTGGTCACCCGTCTCCCCGCGCAAGGCCACCCATGACCCCAGAACTCTGCCACCCACACCCAACATGCAGGCCCCGGAAAAGCTGGTAGCCCCAGAGTCTCAGGAAGAAGGACCTTCGCGGAATGCGCCCTGCGCTCCCGCCTCTGGAAAGCCATCCACGGAGATGAGCTTCTCTCTCTCTCTTTGTAATGAGAAATCATAGCTGTTCCTGGTTCCTCTGCAGTGGAGCCCCTGACCCCTTTTCGCTCGTTTCATTCTGAAGCTTTTCAGAGACCAGTTGGTCTGTTTGGAGGGAGAGGTGGGGTCGACACGGCCTCTCGCACCCCGATTTCCCCCACGGGGAGATCTCCCAAGGAGGGTTCTGGAACAGCAGCTGGAGCGCAGCCCCCAGGGCCGGCCTGCCTGCCTGCAAACCCGGCTCCTGCAACCGGCCTGGAAGCCCCCAGCTTCCCGGGGCGCCCCTCACGCCCCATCCAGATCCCGGCCACCTGCGGGCACCGGACTGGTTTTGATTTAGACAACAGCTTTCACCGACATCCAGTCTCGAGGATCAAAGGGGGGAAAAAATAATAATAATAAATTGTTTCTTAAAGGAAACGGAAGCAGGCAGGTCGGGGCCTACTTCGTCTGTTTGCCCCACGCAGCGTGGAGGGTAACCCGGTGTGTCGGGTGGAGAGAGCTCCCCTTTCCGCGTGGGTGACCTGAGATCCAGGGCGGACACGCGGAGACGGAGGCAGAAACCCACACCCTAAGGCGCCAGGCCCCGGCGCGCCGCGACTCACGCGTTTCATCCCAGCACTTTGCGAGGCCGAGGCGGACGGATCCTCTGAGGTCAGGGGTTCGAGACCAGCCTGGCCAACACGGTGAAACGCCGTCTCTACTAAAAACGCAGAAAAAATAGCCGGGTGTGCCCGGTGGGTGCCTGCAATCCCAGCTCCTCGGGAGGCTGAGGCAGGAGAATCGCTTGAACCCGGGAGAGGGAGGTTGCGGTGAGCCGAGATCGCGCCACTGCACTCCAGCCTGGGCCACAGAGAGAGACTCTGTCTCAAAAATACGTGTTTATAGCAGGCCCGACGGCCACCAGGATCCTCGGCAGCCCCGTGTCTGCGCCCACGCGAGGGGGTTCGGGTCTGGGGGCAGCGCGCAGCCCCAGCTCCGATCCTCCTTGCACCCCGGACTCCCATCGCAGAGACCTCCCAGCTTCTCCAACGGCCTCCACTCCTGCCTTCGTGTCTTTCTTAGGAAAATCCTAGCCTCGGGGCCTTCTCCTCCTAGCCGGAGAGCCGTCCATGTGCGGCCGACTCCGTGGGGCCAGGCACCTCCGAACCCCGGGAGGGGACCCCGGGGAAGCCGCGGGGCGCGCGGAGGAGCTTACCTTCCGCCACGCGCGCGCTGCCAAATTCCTTGAGCTTCTCCTTCTCATTGTCTAAGTGCTCCTTGAACAAATGCACGGGGCAGTGGCCGGAGCCCTCCGTCAGGTCCTGGAGGCTGGAATCCGACGTCCCCAGCTCCCGCGAGCGGGCGGCCAGGCCGCTCTCCAAAACTTCCCGGTAGGTGATGGAATCCTTCTTCCCGCCGCCGCCGCCGCCGCCGCCTCCCGCGTTCCCGTCCTTGGTTTTCTGGTCGAAAGATTTCGATACAAAAGCCGTGAGCTCTTCCATGGCTGAGGCCGGCGGGGAGGAACGTGCGCGGCGAGGACTCCAGGAAGCTTTGGAGGCGCGGGGGCCGGGGGGTGCGCGCGTCTCCCCGCGCGGAGGAGGGAGGAAGGCGGCCCGTGCGCGCGCGGGTGGATCTCCAGCGCTGTTATTTACGCCTTTGCATTGGAAATCTCGCTATTTATACGCGGCGACCTCGCCCAGCCCCCCGCGCGCCGCCTGTCTCGAGCAATTACGGGAGTCTCGGCTCCGCGCGCAGGGACTCGGTCTCTCCCCCACCCACCCCAAGGCCGGCAATTGGGCTTCTTGTCATTTCATCACCGTTTGGCGTCGCGCAAAGAGGTGCAAAGAGGTAAAGATCCCGTTTTTCTTTCTTTTTTTCTTTCTTTTTTTTTTTTTTTTTTTTTGGCAGAGAGCGCGCGCGCACCACCAGCGCCCCCCAAGACCGGTACCCGCGTTTGTGTTCCCTCCGTGCCTGCCGCGCAAAAGGAAACTGGACCAGGACTTCGCGGGGCTGGAGAGAGGAGGGTCCCAGCCGTTCCGCGCCCCCCTCTCTTCCAGGGGAGGAGCGCACAGCCCGGTGCCTGGACCGTTCCAAGAACCGCCCCCCCTTTCCCAAGGCGGAGATGGAGAGGGGACCGGGGCGCGCCGGGGACCCGCGATTTGGGAAGTTGGAGGCTGCGCGCGTTTGGATGGAGGGATGGAGACGCCGGCTGAGGCCCCTCGGGGCCGGATGGAGGAGCAGGGCGCGCGCGGGTGAGATGGAAAGCGCCTGAAGGACCCCCCAAAGCAAGAATAAGGGGCCCGGTGTCCCTAAAGCTGGACGGGAGCGCCTGGGCGGAGGCTGAGGATCCCCGCGGCCGCCTCCTGGGTCCCCAGCGCCCGCAGAAAGGAGCTCGGGTCCCCGGGAGGACCGGTTCGTGCAGACCGGGTCCTTTCTGCACGCGCCAGACCCGGGTTCGAGGCCGCCGCCCCCCACTTAGCGCCGCGCGGACACCCTGGCGTCTAGGGTGTTCGTTGGGGAGAGCATGACATGGAGAGATACACTTTGTGTTTTTGGTTTTCCTCGCGGGTGACCCTGCTCGCCCCCTCCCGCCTCTCGCCGTGGAAGGCGCTTTCGGGGAAGCCGGGGTTCGCGTCCGGCAGCTGGAATTCCGTTTCCACGTCCTGGAAACCAAATAAAGTTGAGAGGTTTTTTTTTTTTTTTCCTGTAAAATGTCCTCATCCTCCTCCCTCCCCCATCGCGTTTGGGACCGGGGAGGGTCCCGGGGAAGGTGTCACTTTTTTTGGGGGGTGGGGAGAAGCCGCTTTGCGGGTTTCGGGGCAGAGACGTCCCTGGGAGGCGCCCAGCGTTGGGCCCTGATCTCCTGCAGCGGAAAGAAAGGGAGACGTTTCTCCCGACCCCAGGGCGCAGGGAAGGGGTTCCCAGCAGCGCCCGGTCAGGTTCAGGTGGGGGTGCCCCGTTAACGGGGGGGGAGGGCGTGCGCTGCAGTGGGGCGGGAGCTGAGGCGCTGGGGACCTGGTTGCCCTTCCTCCTCCCTGCCTCCCTCCCTCCCTTCCCTTCTCCCCCCTCCCCCGTTCCTGCCTTTATTCCCCAGCCTTCCCTCCCTGACCCCCATTCCCTCCCTGTGCCTTCCCCCCCAGCCCCCGGCCTGCAGCCGGCCCCCCTCTCCCTCCCCCGTCCCTTCCACTGGTCCCTGTCCCTCCTCGTCCCTCGTTCCCCGCCTGTCCCCTCCGTCTCTCTCCCTTCGTCTCTTCCTCAGTCTGTGCCTTTACCTCCCCCGTGTCTGCCTGTCCCTTCCCTCCCGCTCCTCCTCCCGGGACCCCGGGCCTGGCAGCTGCCGCCTCTCCCCGCGTCCCGCGGCCCGGCCGTCCCGCCCCAAGTGCGCACCGGGATGATCCCCGGGATTTGGAGGCCGCCGGGTCCAGGGCGCACTTCCAAAGCGGGGGCGAAGGAGCCCCCGAAGTCCCCCGCGACAAGCGGGTCTTTGTCACCACGACCTCCCATCAAAGCCGGGGCCGCCGGATACCGGCATATCACAGGGACTGACAAATCGTCGCATGTATTATGCAGAGGCGCCCCGGGGGTCAGCGTCCTCCACGAGAGGCCACGGGAGAGGCCGGGACGGTGGGCAGGGGCGACGGGGACGGGGACAGGTGGCAGAGCCCCCGCTCCGCCTCGACCTCCCAGCACCCCACGGCGCGTCGTCCCCTGCAGGGCCTGGGGACCCAGGGCGAGGCCTGCGGGAGTGCACGGGAGCTGGACGGGAGGGACGGTGCCTTGGGGCC